>NW_025389829.1:0-7803 GCF_016433145.1 Gracilinanus agilis | reverse complement strand
GGAGCTTTGATTCACTGGTTAAATAGAACTCCCAGAGAAGGAAATTCCACGACAGATCAGCACCTTCTCTGCAGCTTATAGTCTTAGAGGATTGCCGTGGACACTGAGAAGTCAAGTAACTTGGTCAGACATCCCACAATCAATATGTGTCGAAGGCAGGTCTTCTGGCTTGAAATTTGGTTGGAAAGCCAATTTACTATCTACTACAACATGCCTTCGAAGAATATGGAAAAACTTGATCAGGTAGGGAGGAAGAGAGTCATAACAGAACAATGTCACAGAAAACCCAAAGAGAAGAGAGAGTCCAGAAGCAAGAGTTGGCAGATGTGTCAAATACTGCAGAGAAGTCAAAAATGATGAGGACTGAGAAAAGGCCATTGGATTTGGCAGTGATGAGAACACGGGTGACTTTGGAGAGAAGCCAGATAGGAATACACAGAATCAGGAGTGAGTCATTTCACTGAAACACAGAAAAGGTCTAGGAAAAGGCAGTGGCCAACAACGGTAAATGTTTCATAGTGCTCAAGAAGGATCAGGCCTGAGAAAAGGTCATCAGATTCAGCAGTTTAAGAGATCAGTGCTCCCTGGGAAGGGGGAGAGAAGAATACATAGAAAACTTCAGGTGACATAAAAAGATCTATTTTTAAAAAAGAAATATCATCAATGACCTTGGTGAGAGCCGTGTCAGTTGACAGAAAAGGTTGGAGCACATTACAAATATCTTCGAAGGATGTCTGAGGTGGGGAAATGGAGACAACAAGCATGTACAATTTTTAAGAGGCTGGTCAAGAAAGGGAGGAAAGACATAGTATAATAACCTTGAAAGGATGGCAGATCAAGTAAAGAGTTCTTAAGAACAGCCATCTTTAGAGGCAGCTAGTAAGCACAGAGGATAGAGCACCAGAATCTGTTCTAGCTGTGAGACAATGGGCAAATCACTTAACCCTGATTACCTAGTCCTTGCCACTCTTCTGTCCAAGAATTAATACTAAGACATAAAAGAAGGAAGAGGAGGAGGAGGAAGTAAACTTGGCAGCTAAAATTGGAGGGAGAGGGACAGCTGGGTAGCTCAGTGTATTAAGAGTCAGGCCTAGAGACGGGAGGTCCTAGGTTCAAATCCGACCTCAGACACTTCCCAGCTGTGTGATCCTGGGCAAGTCACTTGACCCCCACTGCCTAGTCCTTTTACCACTCTTCCAACTAGGAGCCAATACACAGAAGTTAAGGGTTTAAAAAAAAGAAAAAAAATTGGAGGGAGAAATTGCCATGATGAATAAAGATGGAAAGAATAAAGAATGACTCGGATATGATTGGAATATGAAACTGGAGAAAAGTCTTAGAGAAGACACTATGGACAGTGCAAAACTGAGTCAAGCAGGAAGAAGTAAAAGAATAAGCATAATACAGTGAGTCAACGCAATTATATGACTTCCTACAGCAGCATTTAGAAGCACCTGAATGGAGGTAGTCCAGGGTTGGAGTTTGGCAAGTGATAACTGTAAGACAAAGGTAGGACATTCAAAGATGAGGAAAGGATAAGATAAAAATGGCTAACTATAGGGTCAGATTTTGAAAAGAGGAAAGAGAATCAGATCAGTAGTGACAACCTAGGAAAGTAGGGATATCAGAGCTATCAGGCACTTCACCTGCAACTCCATCCTAAGAGGAAATACATATTAAGTAAATTGGCCATCACATAGCTAGCAAGGGAGAATGTCTGGATTCATACCTTCGCATGGAACATTGGGAAGAGTACCGAGGTCAGAAGACTTGGATTCAAATCCCGCCTATAATGCTTGCCAACTGTGTGACCTTGAGCAAGTTACTTAATCTCATTGAACCTCAGTTTCATCATCTGTAAGATGAAGGGGATTGGAGTAGAATGCCTCTATCCTCTCTTCTAACTCTAAATCTATAACCCAATACTTCTAACTCTAAATGCAGTGCTCTTTCTAATGCACTCGCCAGAAGCCCAGGATGTGTAGCCTGCTGCCTTCTCTTACTGGCAATGTGACCAAAGACAAGTCATTTGGTCTTTCTGGTCCTCAATACCTTCTTCTTTAAAACAAAAAAATAACATATGCACTTCACAGGTGGGCGTTTCAAGAATGAAATGGGTTAATAGTTACAAAGCATCTTCTAACTATGAGGCACTATACAAATGTAAGCTCTTATTATTATCGCTCTCCCTTGGCAGCTTTATTTTCATTTTCCTAGAGAAGCAGAAAGGGAGGAGTTCTCCCCTCTCTCAACTATAAATGAAAACGAAAACCCCATTTAGAGAAGTCACTCCTCTGGGTAAGTGGAGCTGACCAATTATGAGACCCACACATGTGGCTTTTCGATTAGGAGTTTGTAAAAGCATTCGTGACAATGACTTGACGGGGGTGGAGGGGGCAAGCAGAGCCTATTATTGCTGTAGTAAGATGTGGAGGTTTTGTATAAGCCTCTTCTCTCCCCCTTCTGAGCACATGAAGTTCAAATATTCAGTGTGGACATCCTGGGAGGTGATTCTTCCCATCACAGAGAGCGGGGTGTGTGGGCAATCCTCAGGGAAAATAAAGTACTATACAATGCTTTTCAGAAATCTGGATTTTTTCCCCTTTTGCAGAACTGGAGCGTGCCACTTGGAAAATATATGTTTATACTCCATATAAATGTGTGTGTGTGTGCGCGCGTGTGTGTTTGTAAGATCTAAAGCTAGAAGGGAATCTTAGAGATTCATCTAGTCCAGCCCCTTCAATTTATAGAAGAGGAATCTGGAGCCCAGAAATGGGATATGACTCGACCAAAGTCATACAAATAGCAAGGAAAGGAGTGGGGATTTGAAATCAGGGCCTCTGACTCCAGAATCAGTGCTCTCTCCACTATGGCATGTTATCTCCTTACTGGTGGCCCCATGTTCTCCAATATTATTACTACAAATATTAAGAGATGAGCTTTCTCACAGTTCTTTGAGCTCCTCAACTCCTCTTTCCACCATCGTTATTCTATTTCTCTAGAATAGCTTGAATCCATGATCAACCACTCAACAAACATTTGTTAAGTAACTATTATGTGCTAGTAGATTAGGTGAAGGGGATACAGAAAAACAACAGTCCCTGCTCTCAAGGAGCTTATACTTGAAATTGTTTCACTTCCTTAACTCTACACTCTAAAATTCCCCTTTTTTAATCACAACCTAGAAATCTAGTCTGATTTCCACCTCTTCTGGATCCTTATTCCTGCCATGTCTTTCTTCCCTTTCATAATGACCCATAACCCATTGGTTCTTCCCTAATCTTCCAGTTAATTCATCTTATTCTGGCCTCACTTTTCTCCTGCCTAAATTTGACTCTTGGATTCTGATCTCAGATCAAATGGTATACAACAATCACTAAACAAGATTGTATTATATTTGTGAGTGAATTAAGAAATGGTATGCTATAGTAGATGGAATGGTGGATTTAGAGTCAGGGGGACCCGAGTTCAAATATAAACCCAGATTATTTTTATTAGCTATGTGGTGCTGGATACACCATTTAAACTTCCAGGGTTTCTGCTAACTCATCTCTAAAGTGAGGAGGTTAGACGAGGTGCTTGAAAATCTCTTCCAGTTCTAAGTCTGTGATCTTCAGAATTCAATTCCATTTGTATATATTTCAGTTTGTTTTTAGTCATGTCTGTCTCTTCATGTTCCCATTTGGGATTTTCTTGGCAAAGATACTGAAGTGGTTTGCCATTTCCTTCTCTAACTCATTTTATAGATGAGGAAAATGACTTGCCTGGGGTCACAGTTAAAAAATGTCTGAGACCAGGAAGATGTCTGAGACCAGGAAAATGTCTTCCTGATGCTAGGCTTAGCACTCTATCCGCTATACCACTTAGTGGCCCAATTATGTTGATTCAATGATCCAAACTGGAAGATCAAGGGGTTTTCCACTGTACTCTGCTCCCCAATGGTTATTTACATCATGAAAAGGTTGACTGCAGGATTATACTCCCCTGGTACACAAGCATTCCCTTGGTACACACTCTGGTTCATCAATATTGGCAGTCCTACCACTGATGATAGCATCTAGCAGATGATGATCCATCTACCTCTCTCTGTCCTGCATGCTTTTTGTCTGTGTCCTCCTCTCAAGATCTATTCATCATCTCTGATAAGGACAGCTTAGTTGATAAGAAGTAAGGACATGGAAGATCTTTTAGCTCATGCTTCTAGCTCTGTCTCTGGGAACATGGAGTTCATTATATACATTATATACATTATATACCCAAAAGAACCCTCCCAAAACTTCACAGATGCACAGAAGTTACAAATTATGTCATATCAAAAGACAAAAAATCTCATTTGACTTGAAAATACAACAAGGCCAAGGCTGAATTTTGGCTGGCCCATTATCGAAAGCTAAGTCTGGGAATACTTTCTCAGGGATGAATAGCCCCCACTGGAGGAGGTTTTGCCTAAATTTTGTCCATTATGGACCTTGAGGTGTCTAAAAACAGATTCAGATGCTTAATTTCTGTGTTTAGTCTTGGAGAGAAATTGTTAACCTCTTAACTGTTGGTTTGCTAGAAACTTAAAGCTTTTCAATAAGGAAAGGTGTGGATCAGAAAAGGAGTCAAAAGAGGAGTCTCAGATTTTTATCTATTTGAGACTGTTTCTCTTATTGGCTTCCCACATTCTCCCATAGGTGTCCTGCAGATAAGCTCCCCAGAACTCTGTGGCTTTGGCTCCAAGCCTTGGAATATTCTATGGACAAGAGTCCAATTGATCAACAAAGATTGATTAAGTGTCTACTATGTGCCAAGCACTATTTGAGGCACTGGAGACACAAAGAATGATATAAATCTTACTCTGAAGGCACTTGTGTTCTAATGGGGGAGACAAGTATGTACATAAGTATATCTGGTGAAATATAAAGTATATAAATACAACAAATGTATACATTCAGTAGTTTGGGAGGGCAGCCACTAGCAGTTGTGGGAGGGGGATTCATGTAGAAGATGATGTTTGAGTTGCAACTTAAAGGAAGAAAGAGACTCCATGAGGCAGAGGTAAGAAAGGAGTGCATTCAAGTCCTGAGGCTCAGCCAAGTACAAAGTTGTGGAGAGAGGAGATGAAGTGTCATGTGTGAGGAATAGAGAGAAAGTCAGTTTGACTAGAAGAGTAATGACGAATGAAGTTATGTCCAGTGGGTTGTCCACTGGGGATCCTCTTTGCTACCTGGCTAACAATCTCCATCCTCTAATTATATCTCTCCTCGAAGATATATTTGATACCACTTCTTGCACCAAAGTCATCACTGGCAATATGCTGTAAGTGGCTTTCATCCACCATTATTACCAATCACTGAGGGTCTAGAAGGGAATCTGGGAAAGGGCAAAGAAAACTCTAGCTTTAGGAATTATTCACTAGTGAAGAAAATGGAATTAAAGTAGCTCTGTCATGGTCGTGTAAGTCAATGACAAATGAGATTGAATTTACAAATGACCTGGGATGTGTGGTAACCATGTGTGTATAAGATCCTTGATGAGTAAGAAGGACCATGGACAGAGGTAGCTGTCTATTATCAACTTCACACCCTACTCTGCAAAGTCATCTTTTCACTTCTTATCTAGTGACATGACTTGTTCATTAATGACTTGGGTCTTCATCCAATTAGCTACTCCTTTCCATTTCTTCTTAGCACACATTACATGCAAAGATTAAAATCTTAGTAAGCAGTTTAATTGGATCTGATAAAAATGTAATAAGATGCAAACAACTAGCACAGAAGCTTCCAACTTCTTAATTCCCCTCACTCCCCCAGGGTGGAATTTCCCTTTCACTGGCTCCAGTAGGATAAAAGAAACAAGTTTCACTTCATTTGTTTAATACAAACCTTGTGACTTCTGCTGGGTGCAGAAAGGGGCGATGATGCCAATCATTCAGACAATGGACAGTGGCTGGGAGTTAGATTTTTCCCTTGGCTCACATGGCTACAGACAGCTTGAACACCCAGCCCTCAGGCTGTCCCATAGTTCATTTATCTGCTCACTGGCTCACCTGAAGGATAATTTGTCAGATCCATTGCAATCATCCTAGCTCAAGCCAGCAGTCTAGTTCACATTGGCATAAATACTGAAATTATTTTAAAGACTACTTGCTGGCTTTCCCTGGCTCCAGGAGAAAGATAACACTGATGGCGAGAAACTTTGATCTTCCTCTTCCCCTGTTTCTTCAGGGTATCCCTTTGGAAGTCCCCATATCCAGTTAAATCTGAGCATCCCCTTTGGTATACACAGACACCTAGGATGTCATTGGGCCTTTTTGAAAACAAAGGACAAATAATAGGATCAAATACAAAATGCTTAGCTTGACATTTGAAGTTCCTCACCACCAGTTCCTGATTTCTCTTATTAACCTCATAATTTCCTTTCCTGCCCTCTGCACTCTAGTTATACTAAATTTCTTATTCTTCCTAATCTTAATACAGAACACCCCATCTTCTGCTTCCTTGCCTTTGCTGACTGTGAAGACTGTGAAGACGTTTTCTTACCTGTAAAATGGGGGCAAAGGGAGAAGCAGTGTACAAGCTGACCTTTAAAGTCCCTTCTAGCTCAAATCTCTTATTCAGGGCACGCTGGCATCAAAAAAGGCACCATGCTTCATGAGTAAAGCAGAATGGAAATAGCATGAAGGAAAAATGAGATGTGCAAATCTAGAGACATCTCTATCCCAAATGTCCTAATGGGTTATGTGGGCCTGATCTTTGTTAGAGCCTTCCGAATTCATATTAGACCCATCAGCCAGCCACAGCTGAACGTGCCATTGGTCCTCTTCCAGTATGAAGGACAAACAACACGATCCTAGTTGAATAGCCACGTAATCATGTCAATTTGCAAATTGAGATGATTAATACACTAGAATATACATCTCTTAGGGTTGTATCAGAATCAAATAAGATAATACACATAAAGCACTCAGAAAGCTTTAAATGCTATACGAAGGTCAGCCACTGACAAACTGCCTGTGTGATCCTGAGCAAGTCACATAAAGTTCTCAGTGCCCAAGACGACTCGCTAAGATAAAAATTGCCAAGTGTTAAGGGAGAAACCAGGGAACAGAAAATATGGGTCCAGGTGGGTGTGAGAGACAGGAATGACAGGAAGGGGCCCAACAAGTAGGGAGACTAAAGTTTAACAGCAAAGGGGTGTCTGTTACTGAATTGGCTGTTAGGTCCAACTGCCACTCTGAAGCACCAAGACCAGGCCTATGGTAACCAGCAAAGTAAAGGCAGAGTCTATAAGTTAAGGCAACACATTTAATCAAGGACAAACTAAGATTAAGGATGGGAATAGGGTTTACTACACTTAAAAGCTAAGGGCAAACCACAGGGGCAGGGGAAGGACTTGACTACACTCTCCTATGATCTAAGCAAGACTGGGCCCAGAGAAAGCTGTACTGGAGTCACAAGGGAAAAGTTCCTCCCAACCTGGTTCCAGCCAGGTTTGGTCAGCTCAGCTGAGGACCTGAGGGTGGCTTTACTTGGGATCTCACGGCTAATCCAGGGATGGTTTCAGGATGCCAGGAGTCAACTCCACCAGAACAGGTGATCCAAGGTATCCAGGTAGGGAGAGATAGTTTGCAATGCTGTCCACCAGATCACAAACCACTTCCCTATGCGGTGCTGCTCTGCAGGTCTGATGTCCTCTGCTGTAAGCCTTCACCACTCTCAGGATCGCAGGGAATCTGGATACAACTCCCCTAGCTCTGAGATCTCCCAGGGTCAGCCACAGTTTGTGCCAACCACCATGGAGTCCTTCTCAGGCACAAGC
>NW_025389828.1:0-8100 GCF_016433145.1 Gracilinanus agilis | reverse complement strand
CAGATATATATATATATATAGAGAGAGAGAGAGAGAGAGAGAGAGAGAGAGAGAGAGATAGAAAATATTGCAAAATTTCATGCTTGAATGTTGTATGTGCTTTTTAGAATGATTATATGTAGAGTTTCAATTTAATCTATAAGACAAATTTACTCATCTCTTAGAAGGAAATGTGTCTTTTGTTCTAAATTCTCTTGTAGCTTGTTATATTTAATGATTTCACCCTTACTCAAATACTCAAACACATCTGAGATCTCATTGATTCAGACGTTCATTTCAATAATATAGATTACAACTTTCCATGTCTAGCCATCCTAAGTGATTTTTTATCCATTTTGTCACATGACGTTGCCACAATAGGATATGGAGATTTAATCGGATATGGAGTTTAATTAGAATGATGTGGTCTATGGTTATCATTTCACTTATTAATGCCTACCTTTTCCCTACCTTAACTGAAGATGATTTGATGGGAATGTAGAATATTCTCATAAAAATATGTATATGTAGATGAAAGAAAGTATATGTTATTAATTAATGATTTTTCTCTTTATGATCTTTTGTGGGGAGTATTTTGGTATTAATACACAAAAAAATACACATACACACCTTTAGTATCTTCTCATTCAGATATCCTTTGAATAAATCTCTCAAAATCCCCATAACTCTGCCAGCACATAGCTCTTCTATGAACTCATAGTCTAATAATAATTCTAATAGTGTTTAGCACTGTGCTAAGAATTTTACAATTATCTCAATTAATCCTCACAACAACCATGGGAGTGAGATGTGATTATTATCCCCATTTTTGGATGAAGAACAAGGGTAAACAAAAGTTAAATGACTTTCCTAAGGTCACATATCTAATAATTTGTCTGAGACTGGATTTAAACTAATCTCTTTCTGACTCCAGGCCTGATTCTCTATTGTTATGAGGAAATTTTGAGGAAAGGTGTTTGGGATAAGGGAATTGAAAGGAGGATGTTGGAGACTTGCTAAGTGGGTAATCTAGGTTACAAGTAGGCTGGGACTAAAGGAGATTCAGGGTATAATAGGACTGAAGTCAGGAGTATAACACAGAAGGGAAACAGAGATCTTCAGGGAGAGGAGAAATTAAACTAAACAGACAAACACAGCAGGCTTACAGACTGGGACTTAGACTCAAACACAAGCTGAGGGAAATAGACTAGACTGAAATTAACAAAGAGGCTTTAGTTAATTTCACAGGAAGGGACTCGTTTTGAAGTAACACCTTCCTTCAAGATGGATGCCCCAGCTTCCCTCTAAGCCCAGAGTATGTTGTCTCTTTCCCTCTTCTTCCCTCTTAATAACTAACAGATAAATTACACTAATAGGGCTGTTGAACACAAAAGGGTTTATTTTGTTTGAAGGATGTTTGTTAGGAAGGTGGATCAAAGGAAAGCCCTATCAGTTGTCTCAGGAACCTCAGGTGGGGGAAGGGAAGTAAAGATGGAGTCTCAGTAAGGGCCTGCCTTTAAACTCAGCTTTACAAAGTACTATTACTATCTAAAGGGAATAAATGATGACTGACTAACTATAATTAATGCTGTCAATTAGGTAACCCTTCACAGATTTAACTCCTCTCTAATTACTCTCCTTATTAACTCCACAGACATATAAGGTAAGGGAGGGAAAAGCAGGGATGGTATTAGGATAGGAAGATATAAAGGGTTTATCTAAAATAATAATTTCTTAAGCAAATATATCAAAGCTAGGCTAAATTTCAATATTAAAGCTAGGTAATCAAAGCAGCTCGGCTGATTCACAACCTCCCTCCACGGAAGATCCAGTCAACTGCCTTTTCCTCAAGATTCCAAACCTCTCACAGCTTTTGGAACCCAGCCAAAGCTAGAAAAAACTATATGACTCCAATTCTGTATACTACACTATCGACTGTGCCACCTAGCTTTCCACTTAATATAGGAAGTTTTCTTTTCTCATTCATTTACTTTCATTTCTAACTTTTCTATAAATATGTTTAATACCATGATATTAAAGTCTAAGTGTGGTAGTTCTAATGTCTTGCATTTTATATGGAGTGAAAAACCAAGCCTTGGGAAAAAAATCTATTATAATCTTTCATTTGGAGATTTTGTATACTTAGATTTTAGTACTGTTTGCTTTTTAAAAATATTTTAGCTGAATTTTAAAATATTTTTCACTGAAAATAATATACATAAAGTACAAAGTAAGAGTAAAAATATCATATGTGAGAAAACTGGGAGGAAAAATTATTTTATTCTACATGCAAATGTGAAGGATATGCTTATTATACAATACTATGGAAAATATTTATTTTGTTAGACTATAACATGACATTTTATTATACTGTGCATGTTTTAATAAATTGATTTATTATTATTTTAATTTTAAAATTCATTTTTGATTTCCAAATTCTCTCACTCTGGCTACTCCCCTATTTGCTGAGAAGTCAAGCTATTTGATATTCATTATACATTTGAAAATATGCAAAACATATTTCCATATTTACCACATTGCAAAACAAAAAGCAGGAATAATAAAGTGGGAAAATATACTTTAATCTACATTCAGTGTTTATCAGTTCTCTTTCTGGAGGCAGATAGAATATTCTTTTTATCATTTCATTTGGAGTTGTCGTGGATCATTGCATCAGAGTAGCTGAGTCTTTCACACTTGATATAATATTGCTACTTCTATGTACATTGTTTTCTTATTCTCTCTCACTTCACTTTGAATCAGTTCACATTTTATATCAGTTCAGGTTTTTCTACAACTATTCCTTTTGTCATTTCTTATAGCCCAATATTATTTTATCAGACATATACTACAACTTGTTCAACTATTTTCCAATTTCTAATTCTTTCCAATCACAAATGTAGTATAAATATTTTTATACATATAGGTCTTTTTCCTTTTTAAATTCTTTGGGGTTCAGACCTAATAGCAGTATCACTCAATTAACTTCACACCTTATCTTCTCCACCTATATTTAGGCTTACCTTTCAACAAATAATTGCCATTATGATATATAAACATTTTTTGGATAGGGTTCTTTCAACCTGGCAGGATTTCCAATTTTGATGTTAAAATGGCAGGCCAAGACTACATTGTTTGCATTCTTTGGAACTTCCTGAGTGACTGCTAAATTCACTGACCAATTGAAGTTTGGAAAAAGAGGTGTATTTATGGTAGCAAGCTGTTGCCTCAAGCTGACCTTTGCCTTCCCTTTGTCAGAAAAGAAAAAGAAAAATGATGCTGCTGTGATGGTAGTTGGTCAAGGAAAAAATAGTAATTAGAATATAATTAAAATCTACTAAGAACTACATTTGGTTTTTAAAATACAATAGGATACATGCAGGTGTAAAAGCCAATAAAAAAGTATACTACCAAGAGGAAGCTAAATGAAGTTTAAAATATCTTGATATTGTGATAGCCTTTTTACAATTATTCTGAGGGTTTGGCTCAAAGCCTAAGAGTCTAAATTTTACTGGTTACAAATTATAAAAAGAACTCATAAATGAGATATATTCTAAATGTGTCCAAATCAGTGGAAATTCATGCACTCTTAACTTTGCATGCAAAATTAAATCTAGCTCAATGAATATATGTTGAGGATTTCCTAAGTCCAAAGCACTGTTGTTTTAGGTGCTATAAGAGATTTGGCTTGATCAAAGTGTCATCTCTACTTGGTTTTTGACAATGATATTCATTCAAGATCTAGCAAATTCTTTGAAGGAAGGCAAGTTGGTTTGACTATTAATTTTTCCAGTTGTTCTAGTATTTTGCAATTCCCATTATTTTCTTTTAGGAAGAATCTCTCCAGACAAAGTCTTCTACTTTGGATTCCTTATATATTCAAACCCTTCTGAACCTTCAAAGCTCAGTATACCTTCCCTTCCATGAATCTTCCAAAGCATTCTATTTTGAACCTTCCCAATACACTTAGAATATATGCACATATCATGAGTATCACATATCTCCCAATGAATATATTGTAAATACGGGCAGTGTCTATTCCAAACATTATATTTCACAAAGTGTACAACACAATTCTCCACACTTGTATTTCTTTTGTACATGTAATCTTAAACATTCTCCATGTGAGATCTATGCAACATGTGAGGCCCTTTCTCTAATTTATGATATTACGAAGACACCAGTGGAGCACAAAGGCTATCCTTGGTAATTACTTATTCTCAATATTACTTCCCTGTCAGGTCATATATTTCCTGAATGATAAGCTTTTCCTATGAAGTGGAGCTGAACCAAACTGATGTCAAGTGAATTGAAATACTCTAGTCTATCCTTCACTAATCTTTTACGCCTTTATTAGTACTCTCCTCTGTCTCAAATTATTTTGCATGGGAAGCAAAGTGGATAGAACATTGAGCCTAAAGTCAGAAATATCTGAGGTCTTTAAACATGCTCAATAAAAAGAGTTAAAAAAGGAAATTCTGTTCAAAATAACTCTAAACAATATAAACTACTTGGGACTATACCTGCCAAAACAAACCCAGCAAATATATATACACAATTACAAAATACTCCTCCCAAATAAAGTCATACCTAAATGATTGGAGAAAAGTTAATTGTTCATGGACAGAACAAGCCAATATAGTAAAACTGACAATCCTACCTAAATTAATTTTCTTATTTAGAGGCATACTTGTCAAACTACCCCAAAATTATTTAATAGAACTGGGGGGGGGGGGAGAGAACAAAGTTCGTCTGGAAGAACAAGAAGCCATGATTATCAAGAGAATTAATGAAAAAAAAATATTAAGGAAGGAGGCTTAGCCATACCAGATCTCGACCCATACTAAAAAGTGGTAATCATCAAAACAATCTGGTACTGGCTGAAAAAGAGAGTGGCGAATCAATGGAATAGATTAGATAATCAACACAAAGCTGTTAATGTCCATAGTGTTCAGTAAAAAAAAAATTAGGGTTTACGGAATCCGAGCTTTTGAGAAAAGAATTCACTATTTGATGAAAACTGCTGGGAAAACTAAAAAGCAGTTTGGTAGAAATTAGGCATGGCCTAACAACTCATATCATATTCCAATGTAAGATCATAATGATCTAGAAATTAAAAGTGACACCATGAATAAATTAGAGAAAAATAGAAAATTTTACTTGTCAGACTTCTAGAAAAGGGAAGAATTTATGGCCAAATAAGATATAGAGGACATTATAAAAATAAATTTACAATTTTGATTACATTAAATTAAAAATGTTTTATACAAACAAAACAAATGAAACCAAGATTAAAAGGAAACAACAAATTTAGGGGGAAATTTTATAGTAAGTCTCTGACAAAAGCCTCATTTCTCAAATATATAGAGAACTGGATCAACTTTATAAGAATATAAAGCATTCCCCAATTGAAAAATGATAAAAGAATACAAATAGGCAGTTCTCATAAGAAGAACTTAAAACTACCCATAGTCATATGAAAATGCTCCAAATCAGTTTTGATGAGAGAAATGCACATTAAAACAGCTTTAAGGTCCCACTTCATACCTATCAGATTGTCTCATATATATGGGCAAAAAGGAAAAAGATAAGTGTTGGAAGAGATAAGGCAAAATTAGGATACTAATAAACTATGAATAGAGCTATGAATTAATATAACTATTCTGGAGAGCAATATGGAACCAGGCTCAAAGGACCACAAAACTATGCATACTATTGACCCAGAAATACCATTACTGGGACAGTATCCCAAAGAGATTAGAAATAAGATAAAAGTATGTTATTCCAAAATATTTTAGCAGCTCTTTTATAGTGGCAAAGAATGTGAAACTGAAAGGTTGTTCATTACTTGGGGAATGGATAAACAAGTCGTGGTACATAGAAAGTGTAGTGGAATATTAAAAATGACAAACAAGATGAGTTCAGAAAAACATGGAAAGATTTATATTAACTGAGGCAAAGTAAACTGAGCAGAACCAGGGGTACAATATATGCAGCAACAGAAATATAAATACTGTGAAGGACTAAACCATAATCAGCAAAAAAAATTTTCAAGATAACCACAAAGGATTCATGTTGAAAATGCTATACACAGCCAAAGAAAAAAATTTTGGAGTCAGTGAAGTTAAAATCATGGCATCTTCTACTTTTTTTTCCTTCAGAGGTTTTTATTGAATATTGTTATGTGTCTTCTATAATGATATGAGCAACTTGTAAATATGTATTACATGAAAGAATGGATATACGCTATATCAGACTATTTCCTACCTTGGAAAGGGTGAAGAAGGGGAGAAAATCTGAAATCACAAATGTCAGAAAACAATTGTCAAAAATTGTTTTTACAAGTAACTGAAAAATGAACAGAAATAAATTCTTTAAAAAATAAATTCATGAGGTCAAATCAGATCTCAAACACGATGATCACCAGCAAATCACTTAATCTGTTTGTGTCAGTTTTTCCAATTGTAGAATGGGGTAATAAGAGCACCTACTTCCCAGGATTTTTGTGAAGATCAAATGAAATAATAATAATAAAGTGCTTAGCATGCTACCTGGTATATAGTAAATGCTATATAAGTATTATTTATTATTATTGTTAATATTTTATTATTATCACTATTTGCTTATCTATTTATGTGATGTTGATAAATAGAGTGTAGATTCCTTGACAGCAGGAACCAAGTATTTTTCCCCTTTCTGTTCCTAGTAGTAGAATACTCCCTTGCCTATAAGAGACACTTGGGAATGTTGAATTAACTGAACTTTATTGAAAAAAACTTCTTTATGAGTAGTGGAATGCTCAAGCAATGCTAACCAGTTTGTGAGAAACTTCGTTAAATTTTTACATGCAGAAAAGGGTTATGCCTAAAAATCAAAGTTTGATTTATTATTTTTTAGATTGTCTAAACTTGAGAAACTGTTAATATTGAAGATTAAACTTAAAAACATGTGGCAGAGGGAAGAATTTATTACCAAATAAGACATAAAGATAATTATGAGAAGCAAATGTATACTTTTGATCACATTAAATTTTAAAAAAAGGAATTGTACACACAAAACCAATGCAATTAAGATTAGAATGGAAACAAATAACTGGGGAAAATTTTCATACCAAGTATCTCTGATAAAGGTGTCATTTCTCAAATATGAAGAGAACTGAGGCAAACTTTTAAGAACACAAGACATTCTCCAATTAATAATTGGTCAAAGGAAATGAATAGGCAATTCTTAGATGAAGGAAACAAGACCATATTTAGTACTATAAAAAATTCTCCAAACATTATTAATTAGAGAAACGCAAATGAAAACAACCATGAAATACCAACTCACACATGTCAGATTGGCTAATAAAAAGAAAAAATGAAAAACGATAAATTCCCAGAGGGGATATAGGAAAATTAGAACACTAATATATTTTTGGTGGAATTGTGAATTCATACAAACATTCTGAAAAGCAATTTGAAACCACACTCAGAAGGTTATAAAACTATATACTCTTTGACATAGCAATACTTCTACTATATTTATATCCCTGTGAAATCAAAGAAAGGGGGGAAGGACCTACTTACACAAAAAGTATGGCAGTTCGACAAGTTTCCGGACTTCCGGGTTAAGATGGCGGCAGAGTAAGAAACAGCTCTTAACCTCTCCTGACCGAAAAACACAAAACTCATCAAGGGGACATAAAAACAAGTCCAGACGAACGGAGGAACCCCACAACAGGGCACAGCGTGGAAGGTACGTGGAATCGAGACATTTCCAGGCTAAAAAGGGCTCTCACTCAATCGCGAGCTGAGCAACCGCCCCACCCCCACCCCTCCACACTCACCTATAGCTCCGAACCCAGCTAAAAAGAAATAGAGCAAGTTTGGGGCACCCATCGAGTCATCAGCAGCTCCGGGACCTGTTCCTGAGAGCAGCAAGACTTAGGACCCCATTAAGTCAAGAACGCACGCGAAATCTGAGAGCGCGGGAGCAGAGAGTGGATGCTGGGCGCAGAGTGCCCGCTGAGCAGAGGCGTGGGTGCTGGCTGAGCAGAGGCTTGGGTGGAGGCAGACACAACCAGGAACTAAAGCCTAAGTGGGGAACCAGTGCAGACGGGTATACGACTGTGGAAGTAGC
>NW_025389827.1:0-6052 GCF_016433145.1 Gracilinanus agilis | reverse complement strand
AAAGTTGGGCTCTTTGGGTTTATCATACACTGTCTTGCTGATGTCATTTATCCCCAGTCTATTCCATTGATCCTCTCTTTTTAAACCAGTGGTTTGCTTTATTCCAGTAACCCTTATCAACTCCCTTGATTAACTTCCCTTTCTACCCCCTCCCTTATTATTTCCCTCTTTTTATTTTTAAAGGCCTAATGAATTCTCTCCCATTTCTTCTCCTCTCCCCACTCGCCTGCTCTCCTTGGTTTATCCCTTCTGGATTTCTCAGTAGAGTTAGATAGAGTTTTATATCCCAATGTATAGCTATTCTTCCTTCTCAGGGTTACTTACACTGAGAGTAAAGTTTAAATATTACCTCTTAATGCTCTCTTCCTCTCCTTCTTATAATATTACTCATCCCCTCCCTTTCCCATGTCCTCTTTGTGTATAATAGAATATCCTATTTTTCTTATTCATTCAAGTTTCTCTTGGTGCCATCTACTATTCACTCCCCTCGTTCCCACTCCATTATCATCTTAGACCATTTAGTATTCCAACTTCTCCCTTTGAATTTTTCTTCTGATTAATATAATAGTGAATAAAGTTCATTACAGAGAATTATACGTAGCATTTCTCCACGTAGGAATACAGATAATTAGATCTTATTGAAGCCCTTAAAGAGGCAAATTAAAAAAAATGTGATTTCTTTCTTTCCGCTCTGTTTCTTATTTACCTTTTCATTTTACTCTTGGTTTTTGTGGTTGGATATCAAACTTTCCATTTTGTCTTGGTCTTTTCTGTGCAAATATTTGGAAATCTTCTATCTTGTTGAATGTCCATACTTTCCCCTAGAAATATAAATCAGTTTTGAAGGGTAGGTGATCTTTGGTTGTAGAACCATTTCTCTTGCCTTTCTGAATATCATATTCCAAGCCTTTCAGTCTTTTAGTGTGGAGGCTTCCAGATACTGTGTGATCCTGATTGGTGTTCTTTGATATCTGAATTTTCTCTTTCTGGCTTCTTGTAAATTTTTTTCTTTTACTGGGAAGCACTTGAATTTGGCGCTTATATTCCTGGGTGTTGTCTTTTCAGGGTCTAGTGTAGAGGGTGATTTTTGGATCCTTTCAATGTCTATTTTGCCCTCTTGTTGTAGAACTTCACGGCAATTTTGCTGAATAATTTCTTGTAGTATGGAATCCAAATTTCTATTAATTCCTGCTTTTTCAGGAAGAGCAATGATTCTCAAATTGTCTCTTCTAGCCCTGTTTTCTTTGTCTGTCACTTTCTCATTGAGATATTTCCTGTTTCCTTCTATTTTATCAGTCTTTTGACTTTGTTTTATTTGTTTTTGCTGTCTTGAACAATTATTAGCTTCTAATTCTTCGTTTCTAGCCTTTAAGGACTGGTTTTTGGCTATAATATTTTGGTTTTCCTTTTCTTTTTTATTAAACATTTATTAATAATCATTTTTAACCTGTTTACATACTTTATGCCCCTACTTTCCCCTTCACCTCCCGCTCGTCCCCCACCCATTGACTATGCACATTTCCACTGGTTGTAACATGTGTCCTTGTTCAGGGTCTATTTCCATATTGTTGTAAGTTGCATTGGTGTGGTAGTTTCGAGTCCACATCCCCAATCATGTCCGCATCAGCCCCTACTTTCAAGCAATTATTTATCTTCTATATTTCTTCTCCTGTAGATCTTCCTCTGAATGTGGGTAGCATTCTTTACAATAGATCCCTCAGATCTGTCTTGTGTCATTCCATTGTTGCTGGTACAATATGCTAGGTGTGAGGTGATACCTCAGAGTTGTTTTGATTTGCAATTCTCTAATTATTAGAGATTTAGAACACTTTCTCTTGTGCTTATTGATACTTTTGATTTCTTTACCTGAGAATTGCCTATTCATGTCTCTTGCCCATTTTTCAATTGGGGAATGACTTGATTTTTATACAATTGCTTTAACTCCTTGTATATTTGAGTAATCATAACCCTGTCAGAGTTTTTAGTTAAAAGATTTTTTCCCAATTTGTTGTTTCCCTTATGGTTCTGACTACACTATTTTCTTTGTACAAAAGCTTTTTAGCTTAATATAATCAAAACCATTTAATTAAATTTCATAATTTTCTCTAACTCCTGCTTGGTTTTAAAATCTTTCCTTTCCCAGAGATCTGACAGGTATACTATTTTGTGTTCACTTAACTTATTTATACTTTCCCTCTTTATATTCAGGTCATTCACCCATTCTGGATTTATCTTGGTGTAGGGTGTGAGATTTTGGTCTAAACCTAATGTCTCCCATATTGTTTTTCAAATTTCCCAGCAGTTTTTGTTAAATAATTGATTACTGTCCCAAATGTTGGGCTCTTTGGGTTTATCATGCACTGTCTTGCTGATGTCATTTACCCCAAGTCTTTTCCACTGATCCTCCCTTCTATCTCTTAGCCAGTACCATATTGTTTTAATGACTGCTGCTTTATAGCAGAGTTTAATATCTGGTACTGCTAGGCCCCCTTCCTTCACATTTTTTTCATTATTTCCCTTGATATTTTTCATCTTTTCTTATTCCAAATGAACTTTGTTATAGTTTTTCCTAATTCAGTAAAGAAGTTTTTTTGGTAATTTGATAGGTATGGCACTAAATAGGTAAATTAATTTGGGTAGAATGGTCATTTTTATTATATTAGCTCGTCCTACCCATGATCAATTAATGGTTTTCCAATTGTTGAGATCCAGTTTTATTTTTTTGGAAAGTGTTTTGTAGTTGTTTTTGTATAATTGCTGTCTTTGTTTTGGTAGATAGATTCCTAAGTATTTTATATTGGCTAGGTCGATTTTAAATGGTGTTTCTCTTTCTACTTCTTGCTGCTCTAGTGTGTTGGAAATGTATAGAAATGCTGATGATTTATGTGCATTTATTTTGTATCCTGCAACTTTGCTAAAGTTGTTGATTATTTCTACCAGCTTCTTAGTTGATTCTCTAGGATTTTTTAAGTAGACCATCATATCATCTGCAAAGAGTGATAGCTTAGTCTCCTCCTTGCCTATTTTGATACCTTCAATTTCTTTTTCTTCTCTAATTGCAACTGCTAGTGTTTCTAGTACAATGTTAAATAATAGACGTGATAATGGGCATCCTTGTTTTACTCCTGATCTTATTGGGAAGGCTTTTAATTTATCCCCATTGCGTATAATGCTTGTTCATTGTTTTAGGTTCATACTGTTTATTATTTTAAGGAAAGGTCCTTCTATTCCTATACTTTTCAATGTTTTCAATAGGAATGGATGCTGTATTTTGTCAAAGGCTTTTTTCAGCATCTATTGAGATAATCATGTGTTTTTTGTTCATTAGACTATTGATATGGTCAATTATGTGGACGGTTTTCCTAATGTTGAACCAAACTTGCATTCCTGGTATAAATCCCACCTGATCATGGTGGATGAACTTCTTAATTACTTGCTGGAGTCTTTTTGCTAATATTCTATTTAAGATTTTTGCATCTATGTTCATTAGGTAGATTGGTCTATAGTTTTCTTTTTTCTGTTTTTGGTGTACTTGGCTTTGGAATCAGTACCATATTTGTGTCATAGAAGGAATTTGGTAGGACTCCTTCTTTGCTTATCATATTAAATAATTTGTATAGTATTGGGATTAGTTGCTCTTTGAATGTCTGGTAGAATTCACTTGTGAATCCATCAGGTCCTGGTGATTTTTTCTTAGGGAGTTCTTTGATGGCTTGTTTAATTTCTGTTTTTGATATGGGATTATTTAGGTATTCTATTTCTTCTGCTGTTAATTTAGGCAATTAATATTTTTGTAGATATTCATCCATATCTCCTAAATTGTTATATTTGTTGCCATATAATTGGGCAAAATAGTTTTTTTTTTAACCCTTAACTTCGGTGTGTTGTCTCATAGGTGGAAGAGTGGTAAGGGTGGGCAATGGGAGTGAAGTGACTTGCCCAGGGTCACATGGCTGGGATGTGGCTGAGGCCGAGAAATAGTTTTTAATGATTGCCTTAATTTCTCCTTCATTAGAGGTGAGGTCTCCCTTTTCATCTTTAATACTGTCAATTTGGTTTTCTTGTTTCCTTTTTCTCATTAGATTTACCAGTACTTTGACTATTTTATCTGTTTTTTCAAAATACCAGCTTCTAGTCTTATTTATTAATTCAATAGTTCTTTTATTTTCGATTTTATTAATTTCTCCCTTAATTTTAGTATTTCTAATTTAGTTGTCATTGGAGGGTTTTTAATTTGTTCGCTTTCTAATCTTAGTGAATGTACCATGTGCAGCTGAAAAGAAGGTGTATTTCTTTTTGTCCCTATTTATTTTTCTCCACATATCAATTAAATCTAATTTTTCTAGGACTTCATTCACCTCTCTTACCTCTTTCCTATTTATTTTTTGGTTTGATTCATCTAGATCTGAAAGAGGAATATTTAGATCTCCCACTATTATGGTTTTACTATCTATTTCCTTCATGAGTTCTGCCATTTTCTCCTTAATGAATTTGGATGCTATACCACTTGGTGCATATATATTAAGCAGTGTTATTTCCTCATTGTTTATACTGCCTTTAATCAGGATGTAATGACCTTCCCTGTCTTTTTAATCATATCTATTTTTACTTTGGCCTTGTCAGAGATCAAAATAGCCACTCCTGCCTTCTTTTTTTCATTTGACGCCCAAAAGGTTTTGTTCAAGCCCTTAACCTTATACTTGTGTGTGTCTACCTGTTTCATATGTGTTTCTTGTAGACAACATATAGTAGGATTTTGGTTTCTGATCCACTCTGCTATTTGCTTCCATTTCATGAGCGAGTTCATCCAATTCACATTCAGAGTTACAATTATCAGTTGTGCATTCAATGACATTTTTGTATCCTCCCCTAGACTTACCCCTTCTTCGTATACTATTTTCTTTTAAACCAGTGGTTTGCTTTGAGCCAGTGTCCCTTATCCCCTCCCTTTATTGACTTCCCTTTCTGTCCCCTCACTTGTTATTCCCCTCTTTTTGTTTTTTAAAGGTCTAATGAATTCTCTCCCATTTCTTCTCCCCTCCCTTTTTTGACCTCCCCACTCTCCTGTTCCCTTTGGTTTGTCCCTTCTGACTTTCTCACTAGGGTTAAATAGGATTTTTTAGCCGAATGGATAATAAAGCTAAGGTTCCCTCCCCAGGTTGATTACACTGAGAGTAAGGTTTGATTATTCCCTCTTAATGCTCTCTTCCTCTCCTTCTTATAATAGTATTTATCCCCTCCCCTTCCCATGCCCTCTTTGTGTGTAATAGAATATCCTATTTTTCTTATTCACTCAAGTTTCTCTTGGTGTCCCCTACTATTCCTCCCCCCCCTCTTTCCCACCCCCATGTAATCTTAGACCATTTAGTATCCTATCCTCTCCCTATGAATTATTCTTCTGGTTCCTATAATAGTAATGAGAGTTCACTACAGAGAATTATACATAGCATTTCTCCACATAGTAATACAGATAATTAGATCTTATTTAAGCACTTAAAGGGTCAAATTAAAAAAATTATAAGTTTTCTTTCTTTTCCCTCTGTTTCTTATTTACCTTTTCATGTTTCTCTTAATTTTTGTGGTTCCGTATCAAACTTTCCATTTAGTCCTGGTCTCTTTTGTGCAAAAACTTGGAAATTTTCAATTTTGTTGAATGCCCATACTTTCCCCTGGAAATATATAATCAATTTTGATGGGTAGTTGATCTGTGGCTGAAGGCCCATCTCTATTGCCTTTCTGAATATCTTGTTCCAAGTCTTGCGGTCTTTTAACGTGGAGGCTGCCAGATCCGGTGTGATCCTGATTGGTGCTCCTTGATATTTGAATTGTCTCTTTCTGGCTTCTTGTAAGATTTTTCTTTTACTTGAAAGCTCTTGAATTTTGCTATTATATTCCTTGGTGTTGACTTTTCTGTGTCCAGTGTAGAGGGTGATCTATGGATCCTGTCGATGTCTATATTACCCTCTTGTTGTAGAATTTCAGGACAATTTTGCTGAATAATTTCGTTAAGTATGGAGTCCAAGTTTCTATTAATTTCTGCCTTTTCTGGAAG
>NW_025389826.1:0-3557 GCF_016433145.1 Gracilinanus agilis | reverse complement strand
TTCCTTCCTTCCTTTCTTTCTTTCTTTCTTTCTCAGGCGCATAGCACAATGCCTGATAATAATAATAATAGGTGTTTCAAAAATGCCCACTTGTTCATTCAGGTGGGAGAGAGACTTCCAGTTCAGGTATGGGTTGAACTAAACTCTGAGGTCCTTTCCAACTCTGAGAGCCAGTGATTCTCCAAGCATCTCAACACATGTGAAAAGAGGCAGAGTTCTTAACATCTCTTTTTACAGATGAGACATCTGATCCATAAAAAGAAAGGAAAACACACACACACACACACACACACACACACACACACACACACACTTTGATCAGGTTTGAGAAGAGCGAATGAATCAAGAGCTAAGTCCAAAGTCACTGATTGTTATTCTATTGCTTCTGTTTGTTAGACCCCTTCAACAGATTGTCTCTTTTGTTCTTCCTAGCTTCATTAGCTACAGTTTAATCACACTTTCCCACTTGGGAAAGATTTTGAAGTCTTTACATCTATTCTGTGAACAGGGATACTGCTTAATAAGTGTTCAGACCTACTTTGAATGCTCTATGAGCTTAATGCATTAGTGGACATGGTCCGTGACTTTTGAAAGCTAGCCATAGGCTCACAGTGCAAACACAGTGCTATCCTTGTTCAGGGATATGGGAAACAAAGATGTCATCTGGACACAACTCTATGGAGAATTGGGTCCCCCTCCCCAAGCCTATTCCTCAGCAGCAGGGGTGAACAAAGCTGTGACTAATAAATCTGAGGCAGTATGGTATAGTAGATAACATTGATGGACAAAAAGTCAAGAGATTTGGATTTGAATCCTGCCCCAATACACTTATTAGCAAGGTATACTGGGACAGATGGCTCTTAACATCTTAAAAATCTCATTTCCTTATCTGTGGAATGGGACCAATAATATTTGTACCAATTACTTAACAGGGTTATTATGGGGACAAAGTGCTTTGGAAACTTCTTTAAAACTCTCTATAAAAGGCATATACTATACTTAATATGCTATAATATCAGTGTCTCCCTCTCAGAGAACAAAACAGAGTTTCATCTTTTCCTCCCCAAGATTGAATCACCGCGTTTATTGCCAGAACCAGGACTCTAAGTTAGGGACACTTCAGACAGGTATATTAGTTAGTAAATATTAATAAATGGTTCATTAGAGTGGAGAGGAATATGTACTCACAACACCCTTTTAAGTTTAATATGCATTATTAATACTTTCTCCATCACTTTCTTGAATCTAGACCAGTGGTTCCCAAACTTTTTTGGCCTACTGCCCCCTTTCCAGAAAAAAATATTACTTAGCCCCCTGGAAATTAATTTTTTAAAATTTTAATAGCAATTAATAGGAAAGATAAATGCACCTGTGGCCATCACTGCCTCCCTGGATCACTGCAGCACCCAGCAGGGGGCGGTGGTGCCCACTTTGGGAATCACTGATCTAGACAATAATGGAATAAATCAAATCCTGATTTATAATATTTACTAATTTGGTAGGTATAAATTTCCACACTGAAAATTTAAGGATTGGTTTTCAGTAGTTAGTTTCACCTGGCTTTAGCATCATTACAAATAGAGTAGAAAGAAAGTGTACTGAGTATAGAATCTGGAATACTTGGATATGGGCTCTACCTTATATAATTATTGTCTATGTGACCCTGGACAAGTCATTTTAGCTCTTTGAGCCACAATTTCCACATGTGTAAATTGAGATTAATAATGCCACATTTTATTTTGAGAATCAGATGGTTTGTGCATGTATAATGCTTTGCAGACCTTCAATTAATTGAAAAATGTGAATTTAAACAGAAAAAGGCAAATTCCTTCAAAATATAAGTTTAAATTTTAACTAGAGTCTTATATCAATGACTTTGCCAGTGGTGCAAAAAGCAAACAAAAAAATATTCCTTGAGAAAGTATATTGGCTACCCTGTGGAAAAAAAAAATCAGGAGAAGGCTCTCTTTTTTTCTTGCTAGTGATGATATCTATGACTAAAAAACCAAACCAAACCAAAAATAAAACAGTGATCTGGGATGTACTGACAGCTATCTGGGATAATTGGTCCCCTCCATTACCACTCCCCAACCTGGGAATTAAGTCACTAGAGATCAGAATCATTAAAGAGAACATGGGGCACTAGGTAGACTTGTCCCCTAGAGGGGAGGGCTAATCCTCTCAAAGGTTTGGGACCTGTCAGCCATCTTTGCCCTGAACAAGGATGGATGATTGACAATGACTTTCAAAAGTCGGCAAAAGCTCACTGAATATGGACTTTGAAAGAGGAAGAACAGTGGAGCCTGCTTCTCGTAGTTGGAGGGAGGTGATATATAAGGCACATGGGCTCTGGAATGTGATGGCCTCATCTTCAAATCCTGAGAGACTATGAGGAATGGAATCAGGAAGACCTGAGTTCATATCCAGCCTAATATACTTACTAGTTGTTTGACCTTTGGCAAGTCACTTAACACTGTTTGCCTCAGTTTCCTCATTGGTAAAATAAGCTACAGGAGAAAATAGCAAAGCAATCCATTATTCTTGCCAAGAAAACCACAAATGAGATCACAAAGAATTGTACACAACCAAAACAACTGAAGAATAACAAAAAAGACTCTGGAGTGTGGCCACAAGAAAGACATAGAAGTAGATTAAAAACCACCTGGTAAATAAGCTTTAAGAAAACTGAGAGTCTGTGGATATTAGCTGCTCTACTCTTACTCCAACCACTTCTTCATAGCAATAATTTGAAAGTTCATTTCTCTAATTCTCAACCCCACAAAAGTCACTGTCATATGATCATTATTACACTAGGGTAAGAAAGAATGGGGAGCGAAATTTGACAACTACTGTCCAAAAGACAATGTTGGGCAACTAGAATGGATTTTATAGATTTATTTTAATATGATGAGCATTTTTAAATTTTCACAAAGCCAAAAGAGTGGATTAACAGAGAAAATACTGGGCACTGAAGGAGTTTTGCCTTCTTTTTCCCACTCTATCTTCCATTCACTTGAAAAGTAGGAACCAGAGATCCCTTAGTGAAATGAACTTTCCTTGATCTCTTCCCTGATGGCCAATACTTGAGAGGTAGTATGGTGGAGTGAAAACAGAATTGGGGAAGGTTTCTTAGATTTCGCTCTAATAAATTACATCATGTCAGTAGGCCTCAGTTTCCTCATCTATGAAATGGAGGACTTATAATAGTTTATCCATAAAATTCTTTCTAGCTCAAACTATTCCTATATCAAAATTGAACTTGCTGGACTTCCGGTTAAGATGGCGGCAGAGTAAGGAGCAGCTGCTCGATCTCTCCTGACCGAACCACACAGGACCCCTCAAGGGGAAATAAAAACGAGTCCAGAGGAACGAAGGAACCCCACAACAGGGCGCAGCATTGAAGGTACGCAGAATCGGGGCATTTCCACACTTTAAAGAGGTGAAACAGCTCTCACTAAAACACGAGAGGAAGAAGCCCCTCCCCCACCCCCCCACACCGCACAAGCCGGTAAACAGGACTGGGGCAACCAGATAATCACTGGCAGCCCCGGAGCCTG
>NW_025389825.1:0-8133 GCF_016433145.1 Gracilinanus agilis | reverse complement strand
GGTGTGGGGGGTGGGGGAGGGGCTTCTTCCTCTCGTGTTTTAGTGTGAACTGTTTCACCCCTTTAAAGTGTGGAAATGCCCCGATTCTGCGTACCTTCAATGCTGCGCCCTGTTGTGGGGTTCCTTCGTTCCTCTGGACTCGTTTTTATTTCCCCTTGAGGGGTCCTGTGTGGTTCAGTCAGGAGAGATCGAGCAGCTGCTCCTTACTCTGCCGCCATCTTAACCGGAAGTCCCATATTTTTCATTTTTGTAAAAGAGCAATCCTTTAAAACCCAAACCCCAAATCCTCTATCCATATAAACACGTGATAAATCCCATATTTTCTTCTGGATTTCTGCTCCCACAGTTCTTTCTCCAGAATTGGATAGTGTTCTTTCTCATAAGTTGGACTTTTCTTGGCAGAGATTCTAGACTATTTTTCCATTTCCTTCTCCAGCTCATTTTACAGATTAGGAAACTGAGCCCATCAGGGTTAATGAACTTTGCTCAGGGTCATTTAGCTAGTATTTGAACTCGAGTCTCTGACTCTAGGCCTTGCATTCTATCTACTGCACCACCTAGCTATCCTCTCTATATGTGACCTCATCAAATCCTCGCAACAACCCTGTGCACCTGTGTAGTAGGTGCAATTATTATCATGCCTATTTTGTGGATCAAGATATTGAAGTGGAGAGAATTAAGTGACTTGCCCAGGATCACAAAGCTAGCTGGTGTCTGAGGCACAAGTTGAACTCTATAGCCAAATCCAGTGCTCTGACCACTAAGCCACCCAGACACCTACTATTTTGTCCTTCAGCCGTACAGAGACCTCACAGCTTCTAGAGAATTCTTTCCAATGACTTGCTTCTTTCTCCCTTTCTTCTCTGCCCCCATCTAAGGTCTGGCATCCCTTTAATATGCTATTCAAGAATTTTTTTGGTCTAAACAGTCTATTGCTTTAAAAGAAATATTTGCTATCTTTGAGTCATCCCAGTTATCCTATCCCAGGAGCCAGTTGTGGTGCCATGGGAAGAATGCTGGATATGCAGTTAAAGGATCTGGGTTCAAATCTAAGATTCCCCCTTCTCACTACCTGCATCCTTTGACAAATCACTTAACATTTGTAGTCCTCAGGTTCCTCATCTGTTAAACAAAGAGGGTTCAACTGGATAACTACAGCTGGCTACCCGTGGGATGAATGTTTTTTGGCCACGGTAACTCATTTCACTATTCAGTGATGAAGGAAGGGCTAACACCAAGGAAATGGCAGGACTTGAGTTACTTTCTTTTTTCTTGTCTCCCCCTATCCAGAACGGGGGAGGTCCCTGTCTAACCTTTGCTCTGTGTCCTGAGAGACAGATACTTAGTGACCAACTGAAATGATGGAGTTAAAAATGGAGATTTTCATACGCAAAGGAGGAAGTAAACTGTGGTAAATATTACTGATAATGAAGAGGATAAGGAGATGTTCTCTCAGCTAAGCTGGCTCCCAGCCCCAGCATTCTTCCAACTAGGCCACATGATCCCTACCTGAAGCCCTAGGCCCAGGGCCAATCTAGGCTTAGGGCAGAGGGAAATATTAGCTGTGTGGTCTGGATATGGGTTCAGTGAGGTCCTTCCTGCTCTAAATCTTTGATTCTATGATATTGTGATTCATTCTGGCTCAGCCATTTATGTCCTGTGGCTTTAGACGAGACACTCAACCTTTCCGATCATCATTTCCCCTTATCTATAAAACAAGGGGACTGAACTACACGATTTCTGAGTTCTCTTGCAATTAAAACCTAGGATTCTTGCTTATTTTTATTCTCTTTTGTTTTACTTTCTTCTGTCTGCCTCCAAGTGTGGGTGTCCTTCAACATCCACCCTCCCCTGCCATCTCCAAGACTGTCTGTTTTTGGTCCTTAGTTCTCCTTTCTCTTTAGTCTCTCCCTGTGATAATCTCCTTTCCCATGAATTATTAGCTCTTTGTAGAAGACTCCCAAATTCAGCCTGGCATCTCCTCTGACCTGCAGTTCTACATTTCTTAGCTTCTTGCTGGATATCTTCACCTGATGACATCCTGTCAACATCTCAAAACAACATGTCCCAGACTGAACTCACAATTGATTTTCATTCCTTTAGTTTCTGTAATCTCATCCCATTCACCCTTAACTCTACCACTAAAATAATCTTCCCAAAGAATAGGTCTGACTATGATACTACCTTGCTCAAAAGTCATCATCAGCTCCTTATTGCCTGTGTTATTGTTGTTCAGTTTTGTTAGATTCTTTGTGACCCTGTATGGGATTTTCTTGGCAAAGATACTGGAGTGGTTTGCCATTTCCTTCTTCAGTGGATTAGGCAAAGAGAGGTTAAGTGACTTGCTCAGGGTCACATAACTAATGAGTATCTGAAGCTGAATTTGAACTTGTCTTTGACTCCAGGCTTAGCCCTCTATGCACTGAGTCACCTAGCTGATTCCAAGGCAAACTTCCGTTAACTGACTCACCAAGGGTTACACAGGTAGTGAGTGCCTGAGGCTAGATTTGAATCCAGGTCTTTCTATCTCCAGGCCCAGTGCTCGATCCATTGAACCATCTAGCTGCTTATTTATAGGATCAAAGAAAACTCCTTATCTTGGTATTTAAGACTTTCCACAATCTGAATCCAACATACTTTTTTTTTTTATGCGTTTAAATAATTAATGGGAGCACTCATGTGGATAACACTGGGGATGGGCTCCTTGGAGATCCAGAGAGTTGGTGTGATGGGTAAACATTCTGTTTGGCCTACTGTGTGGTTGAAAGCAGTCTTTTTCCATTAGTTGCTTAGCTAGAACTATTTGTTTCTTTATAAACCACTTGTCTAGAGCACTTTCTTTCCTTGCATTTTAGTCCAGTGGAAAGGACTCATTTCTTCACAGTTATCTCTTCTACTTGACCTAGCCCCACTTCATGTTTCCAGGTGGCTCTGGGAAATGGATTTAGGATTGTGATCTTATCTCATTTGTCCTTTTTTCTTCTCTGTGCATGGGAGTTCCTAATCCTAGAGCTGGGGTCACAGGGATATTGGATCCCAATATTCCAGCCTGAATGTTACATCCAGCCCAGCAGAGAAGGGCTAACTTAGGGGAGGACTTTGGACTGGACCATGATGGGACCAATGCTATGTAGAAACCGAGTTTTAAGCTTTGAGTCTAATCTCCTTTTCTTCCCCAGAGCCTGAGGTGATATTGGGGACACTGTCCCCAAGATGTAATTTTGCTCCTGTCATAACTTGAAGTAAATATTCCTTTGTGAGAGTTAATGGAAGTTAAATGGTGAAATGGAACTAGAGTGCTTGTCACTGGCCCCTAAGATAGGGAAGAACACAATCGATGGGGGCTCGAGTCAATGTCAGGAGGAAAGAGAATCTTCAGCCCTCTAAGAGTTATGAAGGAGCAGGGTTAGTATACACTTGCCTTCAGAGAGCGGAGCCAGAGCAAACCCATGCTACGTTATGAATTTAGCAATAATTAACAAACATTTGAATATACAAAGGACAAAAAAGAAGATCGTATAAGAAAGAGGATTACATACGTGAGTTTCTGTTAAATAGTTTTAAAAAAATATATATATTAAATTTAATAAGGTATCTACATAATTTTCCTGTTTGAGCTTTTTTTTCCCCCAACCATATTTCCTATCCCTCTCCTTTACACAGGCTACATTCCAGTCCAAGCAGGCCACCGGTTAGTCTCCGACCTTGACATTCAACATCCTGTCTCTCCTTCAAGAAGCTTTCTCTGTTCCCCACAGCTGAAAGCCACGTCTCCTTCCTCTTCTTAGGACTCTTTGTCTACATATTTTCTTTATCTTTATTATTTATTCCACCTTATATTTATTTGTGCATCTGTTGCATATCCCAGTGAATAGCTTATAAATTCCATGAAGGGCGAGACTTTTTCCACTATTATCTTTGCAGCCTCCTGGCCTTGAGTACAGAAAGGGCTTGTCATGTGGAGCTGATTCAAATGTGGCTGGAGGCAGTTAGGTGGCCATTCTGAACCTGGAGTTAACAAGATTTGAATTCTAGCCTTGGATAGTTCCTAGCTGTGTGATCTTTATCAAGTCACTTCATTTTTTTTTTCTGTCTTAGTTTCCTTATCTGTAAAATGGGGATAATAGTAGAACCTGCTTCCCAATATAAAGCAAAATGCTTTGCAAACCTTCAATCACTATGTAAATGCTAGCTATCATTATTAATAAGATTGGCTGCGGACTATTCTTGGTGTGATTTTTCAGGCCACACACACATACACATACACACACACATATCCCCTTGTAAAAGAGCTATGTGAACTCTGGAAAATTTGCCTTTTCAGGCATTGATTTCTCCTTCTGTAAATGGAAGAGATTGCTCTAGATCAGTGATGGGCAACCTTTTGAGCCTGGTGTGTCAAAATTCGCCAAAAAAACTGAGCATAACCCAGGTGGTGTGTCACTTTGAGAAAAAACCATAATTTTGCAATATTTGTAATTTAAATAACGAAAATGTATAATTGTAATATATAACTGTATTTAATAAACCAAAATAGGTAAATTAATATGGGTAGAATTGTCATCTGTAGTGCACAGAGTGTCTTCACTACACTACAGCAAATGTTTCATCCTCAGCACGTGGCCCCATTCCTTCACGTGTCATAGGTTTGCCATCACCGCTCTAGATTGACTAAGACCTCTCTGGTGCTGATGTGCTATAATTCAGGGAGCACAGAGGGAGATTTTACTATCATTTTTTTTCTATTTTTATTTGGGATCCACTTTACTTGGGTCAATATCAATTAATCCTCGAGTATTATTAAGCATTTGACATGTGTTGGTTCTCTTCTAAGAGCTGGAGATATAAACAAAAAGAAAAAAACAGTCCTTGCCCTCAAGGATCTTATTTCTAATGGGAGAGACAACAAGGTAGCTTTGAGGAATAGGCAGTAGGCTAGTACGGCTGGACCATAGAGTCCATGGACAGGAGGAATGTGTTTACATAGTGGTTAGTTAGGCAAGGACTGGGTTGTAAAGAGTATGTTAAACAGAGAAATTTGTATTTGATCGTATGGGGAATCACGAGCCCATTGGAGTTTATCAAGTAGCAGGTGATAGTCAGACCTGCCCAACATGGTATCAAGAGTCTTACTCTGACTTTGTGTCCCAGTTCTGCTCATGTCTGCTACGGACCCTGGCTGCAAGTCTCCTCTTGTCCCTTCTCTCCTTCTGCCTTATTCCTAAATCCATTCTTCATCCTCAGCCCCTCTGCCTTTCTCTGGCCTCCCTTCTCAGTGCTGACCTTCTAATGAATCATTTTAGCCACAAGCTCCTTTCTGCTTTGAATCTTTTCCCTTCTTGCTCTATCGCCATTCATGCTGTGTCAGATAAAGCTCTGCCTTCTCTCTTTGTCAAGAACATGGCCCCCTACTTTACTGAGAAAATAAAGACTATCTTTTAAAAAAAGTCTTTACCTTCTATTTAAAATCAATATTATGTATTAGTTCCAAGACAGAAGAATGGTAAGGGCTAGGCAATGGGGAATTAAGTGACTTGCCCAGGGTCACACAGCTAGGAAGTATCTGAGGTCAAATTTGAACCCAGGACCTCCCATCTCTAGACCTGGTTCTTAATCCACTGAGCCACCCAGCTGCCCCTGATTCTATATGTCTTTTGCAAACTCTTCTCTCTCTATTCTATACTTCAAAGGCCTTGGACATCATCATCCCTCATTCTTTTCTCCTTCAGCTCCAGGCTTTTTCTCAGAACTAAAGCAAAGCAAGCCTTTTTGTCACAGCCAACCCCTCTACTTTTGCTCTGATCCCATTCCATTCTGTTTTCTCCTGAAATTCTTTCCTTCAATCATTTCCTTCCACAATTTCCCTACCTCCTACCCTTATCTTTCTTTGTCCACCGCTTCTCTGTTGTCTATAAACACGCCCAGGACCACTCCATCCTTGAAAAATCCTCATTGGATCCTTTCACTTCCTCAAGTTATCCTCCTATATCTCTCACAAACTCTTAGAAAGAGCCAGGTTTACTCCCTGACTTCATTTCTGTATCTCTTCTCACTTATGACCCCCTACAGTTGGCTTATAACTCTAACACTCTCTCCAAGGTTACCAATGATTTCTTAAGAGCTAAACCTTGTATCCTTTTCTTGTGTCCTTTCTTAGTCTTGGACCTCCTTAACTCCTCTGCAGAGGTTGACACTACTAATCACCCCCTTCTCCTTGATACTTTCTTTTCTCTAGGTTTTCAGAACACAGTTCTCTCTTGGCTCTCTTCTTATCTGTCTAACTGCTCCTTCTCAGTATATGATGCTGGATTTTCATCCCTGTCATACTTGCTCACTGTGTATATCATCTAAAGTTCTGTCTTAGGCTCTCATCTCTCTCTGTCTTTCTCTTTGTCTCTGTCTCTCTCTCTCTCTGTCTCTCTTTCTGTCTCTCTCCTGCTTCTTCTCTCTGTCTCTCTCTGTCTCTCTGTCTCTCTGTCTCTCTGTCTCTCTCTCTCTCTCTCTCTCTCTCCTTTTCCTCCCACCTTTCCAGTGCCAGCTCACTTGGTAATTTCCATAACCATGGCTTTAACTATCATTGCTATGTAGATGACTCATAGATCTGTATATCTAGTTCTAATCTCTCTCTAAACTCCAGTCCCTCATCATCAAATGCCTTTTGGCTATCAAACTGGATGTCCCCTAGACCTCTCAAACCCACATGGCCAAAACCAAACTCATCAGCTTTCCCTACAAACTCTTCCCTTTTCTTAATTTCCCTATTACTGTCAGGAGTATCACCACTGTCCCAAATGCCCTGATTCATGGCTCAATGACATATTTGACTACTTCTCACTCATGCTCATCCCAAACATCCAGTTTCTTGCCAAATTTTGTCATTTCTACCATCACAGCTCCCCTTTTCTCCACTCACACAGCTACCAATTTGGGTTCTTATCACTTTTCTCTAACTGGTTTACCTGCCTAAAGTTTCTCCTTATTCCAATCCATCCTTCACTCAACTTCAAAAGTGATTTTCCTAAAGCAGACATCTGCCCATGTCAACATTCTTCTCAATAAACTCCAGTGGCTCCCCATTGCCTCCAGGATTAAGTATAATTCTTCAGTGTGGCACTGAAAGCTTTTCATGACTTGGTTCCTTCCTAGTTTTCTAGTCTTCTTATGATTCTTATACTTTTCCATATACTCTGTGATATAACTACATTGGCCTACTTTCTTAAACATGACATAATCTCCTGTCTTCAAGCATTTGCATTGGCTATGCCCCATGCCTAGAATGTTCTATCTTCTTAGTGCCACCTCTTAACTTCTCTGTCTTCCTTCAAGATTCAACTCAAATGGGGCAGCTGGGTAGCTAAGTGGATTGAGAGTCAGGCCTAGAGATTGGTAGTCCTAGGTCCAAATCTGGCCTCAGACACTTCCCAGCTGTGTGACCCTGGGCAAGTCACTTGACCCCCATTGCCCACCCTTACCACTCTTCCACCTAGGAGCCAATACACAGAAGTTAAGGGTTGAAAAAAAAAAAGATTCAACTCAAATCCCACCTTCTTCAGGGGGCCTTTCCCTTCTCCTAGCTGTTAATGCCTTCCTGTCTTCTATCTACTCTGAATATATTTGTGGATAGCTTTTTGCCTACATGTTGTCTTTCTCATTAGATCATAAGTTCTTTGCAGACAGGGACTCTTTTTCCTTTCCTTTTTTTGGTGTCCCCAGCACTTAGCAAAATGTCTGGCATGTAGCACATGGTTAATAAATGTTTGCTGATTGACCTCAGAGTCATCGTCAGCTTTTTCCTCTTCCCTCATGCCTCATATGCATTCAGTTGCCTTGTCTTGCCAATTTTGCCTCCATAGCAGCTTTTGCATGTTTCCCCTTCTCTCTGCTCATAGGACCCTCACTCTAGAACTAGCCTTCATCATCTCTCCCTTGGACAATCTCAGGATATTCCCAATTAAGTCCTCCACCTTTGCCCTTTCCCTCCTCCAGGTCATACTGTACTCAGAGAGGAAGTGGTATTCCTAAAGAACAGGCCTGACCATATTACTTCCCTACTCAAAAACCTTCAGTGGCTCTTTGTGGTCTTTAAGATTAAATACGAATTCCTCAGCTTGGAATTCAGAGGCCTTTATAGTG
>NW_025389824.1:0-2500 GCF_016433145.1 Gracilinanus agilis | reverse complement strand
CAAAAGCTACATAAATTTTAATTAACTTTAAAATTTATTCTTGTCAAAGTATATATGTGTATGTACATATATATTCTTGTAGTATATATATATATATATACATATATATATGTGAAAGTCCTTATATAAGTTGGGATGCTATGCAATATTCTTTTCATATAGGTAATGAAACTATTTGCTTTAAGATAGCATTATTGTTAAGCATTGAATAAAATGCATGACAAGTTTAGATGTTTTTAACATTTATTAATATTCATTTTTTAACATGGTTACATGATTCATGCTCCTACTTTCCCCTTCAGCCTCCACACCCCTCCCCATAGCCAACACACATTTCCACTGGATTTAACATGTGTCATTGATCAAGAGCTATTTCCAAATTGTTGTTAGTTGCATTGGTGTGGTAGTTCCGAGTCTACATCCCCAATCATGTCCGCCTCAACCCATGAGTTCAAGCAGTTGTTTTGCTTCTGTGTTTCCTTTCCTGCAGTTCTTCCTCTGAATGTAGGTAGCGTTCTTTACCATAAATCCCTCAGAGCTGTTCTGTGTCATTGCATTGCTGCTAGTACAGAAGTCCATTACATTTGATTTTACCACAGTATATCAGTCTCTGTGTATAATGTTCTTCTGGCTCTGCTCCTTTCACTCTGCATCAATTCCTGGAGGTCTTTCCAGTTCACATGGAATTCCTCCAGTTTATTATTCCTTTGAGCACAATAGTATTCCATCACCAGCATACACCACAATTTGTTCAGCCATTCCACAATTGAAGGACATACTCTCCTTTTCCAGTTTTTTACCACCACAAAAAGTGCAGCTATGAATATTTTTGTACAAGTCTGTTTATTTATGATCTCTTTGGGGTACACACCCAGCAATGGTATGGCTGGATCAAAGGGCAGGCATTCTTTTATAGCCCTTTGAGCATGATTCCAAATTGCCAGCCAGAATGGTTGGATCAGTTCACAACTCCACCAACAATGCATTAATGTCCCAATTTTGCCACACCCCTCCAGCATTCATTACTCTACCCTTCTTTCATTTTAGCCAATCTGCTAGGTGTGAGATGATACCTCAGAGTTGTTTTGATTTGCATTTCTCTAATTATTAGAGACTTAGAACACTTTCTCCTGTGCTTATTGATACTTTTGATTTCTTTACCTGAAAATTGGCTATTCATGTCTCTTGCCCATTTATCAATTGGGGAATGGCTTGATGTTTTATACAATTGCTTTAACTCCTTGTATATTTGAGTGATTAGACCCCTGTCAGAGTTTTTTGTTATAAAAATTTTTTCCCAATTTGTTGTTTCCCTTCTGATTTTGACTACATTGTTTTTGTTTGTACAAAAGCTTTTTAGTTTAATATAATCAAAACCATTTAATTTACATTTTGTAACTTTCTCTAACTCTTGCTTAGTTTTAAAATCTTTCCTTTCCCAGAGATCTGACAAGTATACTATTCTGTGTTCACTTACTTATTTATAGTTTCCCTCTTCATATTCAAGTCATTCACCCATTCTGAATTTATCTTGGTGTAGGGTGTGAGATGTTGATCTAAACCTAATCTCTCCCATATGGTTTTCCAAATTTCCCAGCAGTTTTTGTCAAATAGTGGATTCATGTCCCAAAAGTTGGACTCTTTGGGTTTATCGTACACTGTATTGCTGATGTCATTAACCCCAAGTCTATTCCACTGATCCTCCCCTCTGTCTCTTAGCCAGTACCATATTGTTTTGATGACTAATGCTTTATAGTATACTTTAATATCTGGTACTGCTAGGCCCCCTTCCTTCACATTTTGTTTCATTATTTCCCTTGATATTCTTGATCTTTTGTTATTCCAAATGAAATTTCTTATAGTTTTTTCTAATTCAATAAAGATGTTTTTTTGGTAGTTTGATAGGTATGGCGCTAAATAGGTAAATTAATTTGGGTAGAATGGTCATTTTTATTATGTTAGCTCATCCTACCCATGAGCAATCAATGGCTTTCCAATTGTTGAGATCCAGTTTTATTTGTTTGGAAAGTGTTTTGTAGTTGTTTTTGTATAGATTCCCAAGTATTTTATATTGTCTAGGGTGATTTTAAATGGTGTTTCTCTTTCTACCTCTTGCTGTACTAATGTGTTGGAAATGTATAGAAATGCTGATGATTTATGTGCATTTATTTTGTATCCTGCAACTTTGCTAAAGTTGTTAATTATTTCTACAAGCTTCTTAGTTGATTCTCTAGGATTTTTTAAGTAGACCATCATATCATCTGCAAAAAGTGATAGCTTAGTCTCCTTGTTGCCTATTTTAATACCCTCAATTTCTTTTTCTTCTCTAATTGCTACTGCTAGTGTTTCTAGTACTAAATTGAATAATAGAGGTGATAATGGGCATTCTTGTTTCACTCCTGATCTTATTGGGAAGACTTCTAATTTATCCCCATTGCATATGATGTTTGTTGATGGTTTTAGGTATATACTGTTTATTATTTTTAGGTAAGGTCTTTCT
>NW_025389823.1:0-10333 GCF_016433145.1 Gracilinanus agilis | reverse complement strand
TTTTTTTTTTTTTTATCAGGGGCAGTGTCTGTGGGATTGAGTTGTTACCTCTAAAGGTGTTAATTCTTCTCCTAGGATTCACACGTTGTTTCTGAGTTGTCATCCAGTTTGGATTCACATATTACTGAGTTAGCATGTGGGTTGTAATCTTTTGGAGGTGCAAACTCCTGTAGTAAGAGTTTCCCTTACTTTACGGTTAAGTATGGGCATATTCACTTTTGTTGATTAATTCAAAAGTAGACAAAGGAGAGTTAATCCTGTCCTCAAAATCTAGTGAGGTGTACTAAGTAGGGGCATTTAAGTTATTATTTCAGAATAGGCAAAGAGAATAAAAAATTTCTTTTCACAAAATAGAAACAAAAGTTTAAAGCAAAACAGATTGATGGGGTACAGATGTCATCTGAAAGGAAGCTCCTACTCCATAGAAGCTTCTATCATCAAATATGCTTATCTGTTCATAAGAGCGGTCACTTTGGCACTCAGGGTATCATAGACTGTTAAAAAAAAAGTCTGGATAGCCCCTGGTGGGTGTGTGCAGTGTGTCCAACTTGACAAGCATACAATCAACATGCCTTTCATAGCAAGGCTTTTGGTGGGCACCCTCTAGTTTACATATATTTTGAGCATTTGCAAATTGATTTTATTACCATGCCTAAGGCTGGACATTCAAAAGTTTGTCTGGTCATAGTAGACCAACTCACTACATGGATAGAAATGTTTGGACCACAGCCGTTTTTCCTGCTAAGATGTTCTTGAGGGACATTGTCCCTCACTTTGGTCCAACAGCATGCATTGATTCAAACATTTTACTAACTCTGTCTTATCCTAGGTTTATTCTTGTTTGGGATTACTCCCCAATTCCACACACCGTATCACCCCCAAAACTCAGGCCAAGTTGAATGCATGAATAGAAAACTTAAAAACATGATTGGTAAATTGTGCACAGAGACTCACTTGAAATGGCCTGAGGTTCTCTCCTTAGCCCTGTTTTATTTTTGCAGCAGGCCTAGGGAGATCTACATGTCTCACCATTTGAGATGCTTTTTGGACATCCCCCAGCACAGGCCAAGCCTTTTTCCCCTGCATACACATCATTACAGGAGGTGGCGGTGGGGGACACTTCTGTTGCTTCTTATATACAGGATTTGCAGATCAAATTGCAAGAACTCCAGGAATATGGAGCTGCAGTATAGGCTGGACTCTAGACTTCTCACTCCATGATCTATACCCAGGAGACAAGGTATATACATAAAGAACTTCCAGTGCACTGGAGAGATTCAATCTGCTTGAAAAGTTCCATTTCAAATATTGTTAACTACTCCAACAGTTATCAAAATTGGAGAAAAGGACTCTTGGATTCATTGCTCACATGTAAAATGGGTACTTTCTACTGACACTGAGTACTATTGTAAGTCTTAAAATTAATGGTTTGGCTAAATACATGAAAATTATAAATCTTTTATTTATAAAGTAGAGAAATACAGAAGGGTAGAAAAGACATTAACCTATCTAATTAAATATTGTTCTAGTGCTTGGCTCAGTCAGGACTTGTTCACTTTCAATCAGAATTAAACTATCTTCAGAAGACAGGAAGGGAAAACCAGCTTTCCACTCACTCAACACAATGTTGAGGTGTCAGAGTCAGAAGGTGACTCCTGAGGCCTACTTTCTTCTTTGAGCCAACCTTCTTCTTGAAGCCGACTTCCTTCCTGGAATGACTCTCCTCTTGGAGTTCACTCTCTACTAGCCTCCTTCACCAGATTCATTGCTCAGGGATCTTCATGGCTTTTATGGTAGTTTCCTGTCCCTGCCCCCTTTCATGGAGGCCAATCACAGTTTCTAAATTGTCTGAGTTGTCACCTTTGGATTCCCACCTTTCTGAGTGTGTGAACTCTTAAGTTTCTGGCTGTTTGAGTTTGGGGAAAAAGCTCTCCAGGTATCTTGCTGGCTTCTCACTTAGCATCAAGTAAGGTGTGAACTCACTAAGTAGTTTTCAAGCTTCTCCCACCTAGTTGTGTTTTTTCAAAGTTATTGTCAACCAAAGTGTTAACTCCAACAAGGCAAAGAGAACAAAGGATTCCCTTTTCACAAGTGTGAATTCAAAGAGAACCAAGAATTCCCTTTTACACTATCGTGTCACATATTTGCTGCTTGTTTGTTTTGGGATTTGACTTTCTTTAAGTTTATATAGTAATCTAAATTAAGATATTCTGTTTCACAATGTTACCTTCAGGTAGTATGTTTTGGTTATTAGTTATAAGTTCTGTTACATTGTCCTTATTTGTACCCTCTTCCTATGATTGGACTAGGGATAATGCCATTATAAAAGTCCATAGACAAGTTGGACAAACTCTTTTCCATGGCAAAGCCATTGGTCTCTATGGATGATAAATCTGTCACAAGATCCATCGGAGCTCTCCTTTGTCATAGGCAACAATTCCAGTCCACAAAAATGAGATGTGACCACAGGAAGGTCATATGTTACATAAACAGCTTTTGCTCTTTCTGCCTTTGTTAACTGTCACATAGATGATGATGGATGGATCCCATCAAAATGGTTATAATCTGTATCAGTGACTTTTGAGGAATCTAAGAAACTGAAAATCTCAGTTAATTTTAACAGGTCTTCAGAAGTATTTTTTAGTACCTAGGACCACCACTACCTCTGACTGATCATTTGCCTATCTTTGACTTGTGTGTAACAAGAGGTGAGGGTTGGTAAAGTAGTATTAAGTATATGGGTGACAAAGTTAAGTGCAACTGCACATTCCATTCCCTACCTCCACATTTATTTGTGTTAGAGTAAAGCTTAGAAATGCAATCGATGAGACGCATAAATATATATTACAGTCTCATCCTAGTGGAGAAAGGATTTCCCATGGGCCTTGGTGACCCCTGGATAACTCTTCAGCTTACTCTACTCTTCCCCAGAATGGTATGGCATTTGTGGTTTATCTTATGTTATTCCACCTGTATCAGTGCATGACCACTATATTGGCCAGGTAAACAAGTCCATGGACAGGAATCTAGGTTCTTGGTGGCATATTAGACCTAAAAGGCCAAATTCAGTAGCATCCTCTTCTGCAGTACAGAGATTTTTCTGGGCTCCCTTGCTGAATTTTGGAATGATGGCAGTGATAGATTTGTTGAAAATATTTCAGCTGAAGTTGAAAGACTGTCTCAAGATACAGCTCAAGCCATCTCCCAAACTACTAAGACCATCTCTTTCCTACAAGAAGAGATTGACTCCTTAGCAAAAACAGTTCTACAAAATTGTCTGGCCCATGATATGCTTATAGCGGCATTGGGAGGTACATATGCATTTATTAATCAATCTTGTTTTTATGTAAATAGATCTGGAGAAATTGTGACAGATATCTATGAGCTTCAAAGGATCTTAAATGGCACTCATAAAATTGCTGTAGAGACTTGGTACACAGGGGAACCTCTAATGGCTGCAGGGAACTGGTTTGTTTGCTACTATAATCAAATGGGCTCTTATAATCTTGGGAATTGTGGTGCTTTTTAGAATTTGTATTAGCTGCTGTACTAAAGTTTATAATAAGCTTTTATCTGGTGAAAAAATTATGTATACTCACACTATAGATTATGGCCAAATTAGAGAGGAAATAGATCTTGCTTATGAGTGAAATCCTTTTGTTATGCCTTTCTTTGACCCATTGTCAAATGGGATGTGCAATATATATTTCTCATTTTTTAATTGCCTTTCTCTATATTCCAAATTGGATTTTGATTTTTTTCTTCTTATTTTTTTACTTGAGTATATGGAATCATTATTAATGTTTTTGATTTTGAAAGATAAGTTTACCACTACCTATTAACCCTAATAACATTTCATGCCCAAAAGCTTTAGACTGTGGAAACCTGGCATTGACTGTTAAGCATTATGGGACTTTAACTAATATTTGTGTCTGATTTCAGAAGAAAGAATTACTAATAAGCCACTGCACAGTGCAAAGAAGCATAAGGTCAAGGAGACCAACAATCCTATATGTATAAAATTATGAGTAATAGTAAAATTATAACAGGTCCTTGAATCATCATCAAGGTCCAGTTCAGATAGCTTATATCCTATAAGCATGCAGGACAATTGCAGCAATATTGCACTTACCCATTTGTAGTTAGGACTCTGAACTTGAACCTGACATGACTCTGAATTTGAACTGGACATGGAAGAGAGGATAAAAGGGGCAAACAACAATGTGTTCACTCCTATCTGTCTCTGGTGTCCTTGGAAGGAAGCTGCTGCTGGGGTGCTGCTGGACCCATTATGTGGGAAGCTAGCCTAGCCCTTAATCTCTCTCTTTCAGTCTATTTCTCAATCTTTTACCTATCCAAGTAATTCTAATAAATTTTGTTAATATCTAAGGACCAGACTCCTAATTTTACTATTACAATTCCAAGACAAAAGGCAAGAGTTAAAAAAAAGGTTGTATCTTAAGAATTGCGAGTGCACTGCTTAAACACAAAAATGTTCTAGCTAGTGGTCTTCTACCCATGTAACTTGATGAGTAAGTGCCAATAAGGGGAAAGGGACCTCTGGACCTTTGCCCTCTGACATTTTCTCCTTACCCAACTTGGGGAGATAATCATTCTATTGCCCATATTATGATCCCTTAGTCAGAGACAGGTATACTTCCTGCCCATCCTATCAGCAGAGATGTCTCTTATCTTGTTCCTCTTGTGACCACTCATGGAATGTCCACTAGTTGGGAAAGCTAGGAAGCACAGTGCATAGAGCACCAGATCTGGAATCAAGAGGACATGAGTTCAAATTTAGCCTCACACATGTTCTAGCTGTGTGACCCTGGGCAAGTCACTTAACCCTGTTTGCCTAACAAAAGTTGCTCTTCTATAAATTGGAATTGTTACTAAGATAGGGAAGGAAGGAAGTGTGAAGATAGGATTAACTCTCCCCTTGTCTATTTTTAGCTAATCAAATCAAGATCTTAAAGTACCCCTACTTAATACTAAGTAAGAGAGTTCACAGTCACTTACTAGAGTAAGCTCATGCTTCCAAAGGTTACTGCCTCCCCACCCCCTTGGGCAGTGCTAGGCAAATTGAAAGACTGTCATTGGTTTCTGTGAAGAAGGGGGAATGACAGGAAGTGACAGGACGTGACTTGGAAAAAGGGGTATAAAAAGAGACCAACATGGTCTGAAATAGGCATTCTTTTCCTGGGTTTTGGAGAGATTGGTTCCAGAGATTCCTGGCTTTTGTTTTTGGAGGAGGATGCATTGGTGGAACTCTGGCTGAAGACATGACTGGTTCCTCTGGCTGAGGATTACCAGGAAATCCACCTGGAGATCATACTTGGGGAAGCTCTGCTGGGGCTGAGCCAGACACTGAAACAGCTCTTAGAGTGGTAGGCTAGACAATTTTATATCTTCTTCCTTATGTTTTCCACTTTCATTCTTTCCACCTCTTTGTAAATAAAGCTGCTAAAAGTCATTTTGTCTTAAGCTATAATATTTTAAAACCAGTGACCACAATATTACTTTAGAATTCTCATATTTAGCATAAAACCTAAATTTAAGCTCTTACAGAAGGAAGGGAGGGAGAGAAAAAAAAGGGAGGGAGGGAGAGAGAGAGAAAGAGAGGGAGGAAGGAAGGAAGGAAGGAAGGAAGGAAGGAAGGAAGGAAGGAAGGAAGGAAGGAAGGAAGGAAGGAAGGAAGAGAGATAAAGAGGGAAGGAGGAAGGAAGGAAAGAAAATCACTTAGTTATTTTAGGAGCCCTTTGGCCCTTTGACCCTTTGTCGATTCCTTTTGTTGCCCAAATTTGGAGTGGGATTCTGCCACTTTATGATTGCCAGCTTCTGCCCATTGCTATGGCTTGGGTAGAGATCTGCCAGCCTGTTGTCTTGAGACTCCCAATGTGATCATGTGATTGATAAAATTTTGTATCTTGTTTTGGATCATTTATGAAATCTGGGTAATAAAAATCTGTGCTGGGGAGCAAGAGGGCATCTCAGATGGTGAGAAAGATCAGTATTCTCATTCATCAAAGAGAGTCAGGTCCCTTTAATAAAAGGTTTTTGACTTGGAGTTCTGCCTCAGTGGTTTTTATTACAGAGTGGACAGATCTGAGGGAAAGGGATCGCTCAAACAAAGTCAAATCACAGTCATCAGAATTATCCACTTAGTGTCTATAGCATTATCCATCAACTTAAACCCAGATCTTGCTGAAGAGATTCTCATGGATTTAGAATATTTTTCCATGATTATATGATTCATGATTTTTCCTATTCGTCTTCCCTCCCCCCTCCCAGAGCTGACAAGCAATTCCACTGGGTTATACATGTGTGTCTGCACCCCATGCTACCCATTTTTCTGTTGAAACTATGAGACTACAGCATACTTTGTAAATCATAAATGGCTATGCAAATATAAACTTCTTGTATTCTGTTCTCACTTTATTTGGTGGCAGTCAGAAAAAAAATTAGTTTTAGGATGAATCACCCATTGATTAGTTTTTTTTAAACCCTTACCTTCTGTCTTAGAACCAATTCTATGTCAAAAGAGTGGGAAGGGTTAGGTAACTTAGAGTTAAGTGACTTGCCCAGGGTCACAATGCTAGGAAGTATCTGAGGCCATATTTAAACTGAGGTCTTTCCAACTCCAGACCTAGCTCTCTATCCACTATTTGTCCCGTGAAATTAAAATGGCCAGTGAGGTCCCAGTTGTGAAAGGATACATAGCAATCTTCATGGATATCTGATGAGCTGACATCCAGGCACATGTAATGGAGAGCCATGCTCTCCACCTCTGAGCACTTTCCTATCTGTGTTGAAAAGGGGTTTTTTGGCTGGCTGCTAAGTTTCAACTGAGAATGCAGACAAAAGACTTCAAAGGAGAAACTGGGTTTTGGTTTTTGTTTTCCCCTCAGCTGTGTTTGGATGAGGAAGATGAATGCTGTGGTTTTTTTTTTTAATTTTTAAAAATTTATTCATTTAATTAAAAATATTTTTCCATATTTCTATGATTCATTTTCTTTCCCTCCCCTCCCTAGAGCCGACAAGCAATTTCACTGGGTTGTACAAACGTTATCACTTAATACTTATTTCCATAATATTCATTTTTGCTATAGAGTGATTTTTTAAAGCCTAAACCCCAAATCACATACCTATATATACATGTGATAAGTGATGTATAAATATTAAAAATGATAAAGGCTTGTATAGAAATATATATTAGTATTTTAATTAAAGCCATGTTGATAGATAAAATCATTAGACCACACGCTTGTAAGCATTCAAAACTGCCACCTCCATTTTGTCTCCTGTTTCCTGGCCATGGCCTACTCGCAAAAGAGAGAGACCTAAATTTTCCTTTCTTTATTGAACATGATTATGACAAATTAATTGCCTTGGAATGAGAAAAAAAGTGATTACAGGATAATGACTTCTTTTCAAAATTACTTCAAGCCCCAAATCCCCATTCTTCTAAGGACACTTTGAAGGGGTTTGGGTGAGGGCACAGATGGACCAGGAGGAAAGAAAAAGCCAATACTTTCCATTGAAAGAGGTGGCAGCCCGCACCTATTCTCTGCTCTCCAACTGTGGTGTCCTCATTACACAGCTGTTATCCCACTAGATTCTTTGATATTTTCTTCCTCCCTTTGATTAGAAATACCCATCTACATTCATAGGCGACCTGTTCCCAAGTGAGAATATTCATTCTACTGACCAAATGGGCAACAGATCTTAACCTGAAGCCACCATTTAAGAGTAAAGCATTATGTACACAGTTGTGATAGGCTTAGTGGATAGCAAACTGGGCTCTCTTTCACCCTTTCTTGAGCAGCTCACATAAAACTCTGGCTGCGCCGTCACTTTTCTTAACCTGAAATGAATACCTTGAAGCACCCTCCCCTCCCTTCTCAAATATCCTCTTATAATTACAGTGAGTTTGGTGCATATTTTTTTTTCTGCTGTAGAAAGTTCCAGATTTTTTTCTGCTGTCCAGAGAAGTCCATCTGTCCTTGGCCTTTGCTACTTCTTTCTAGCATCACCACACACGACACTTCTTTTCTGGATTCATATAATCGTTCTTGCGACAGCTAAAGGCTTCTGAAAACTCTGGCGAGTTCTGCAAAGTTCCTATGATCCTTCAAAGCAAAATGGAAATCACTGTTAGTGGTGCGTCCAAACCCGATGGGACTCGCTTGGGAATCAGTGAGTCCTCCAGACCTCGGGGGGGGGGGGTCCCCCCATATCACCAAGAAGTCTCAGACAGAAGACAAAATATGTGTGGTTGAAAGCCTCAAAATGGTCAAAAGTTGGATGGATTTCTAGAGGCTAATGAAATGGCTGCAGTCATTATCATGGCATCTGTGAGACTAACCCAAACTCAAAATGTGATTTATAAGTAAAACAGAATCTCATGCTGATAGGAATAGCTAGGGTGGTAGTGCAGAACCCCGAGTTCCAATCCTGCTGCAGGACCTTACTAGTTACATTCCACTAAGCAAGCCATTTTAGAGCTCTCAGCCTCAGTTGTCTCATCTGTAAAATGAGGATAATAGCATCTGCCTCACAGGGTTGTTCTATTGATTAAAAGAGGTTGTAAGTTGGAAGTGTTCTGCAAACCTTAGAATGCTATATGGTTGCCAAGTATATCTGTGAGTATTATTATCATTATGAGTGGTGGTGGTAGTAGTAGTAGCAGCAGTAGTAGTGGTAGAAATGGTAGTAATAAAATCAGTGGATTATGGGAGGAATGGAGAGAAGATGCTTTAGGGACAGATTTCTACTATTTCCATAGTAGTAGTAGTAGTAGTAGTAGAAATAATAGTAGTAGTGGTAGTGGTGGTGGTGGTGGTGGTAGTAGTAGAAATAGTAGTAGTAGAAATAGTAGTAGTAGTAGTCGTAGTAATGATAGTAGTAAAATTCATGGATCATGGTAGGAATAGACAGAAGGCACTTGAAGGAGGGATTTCCCTGGACAAGCAAAGTCTCTCATAAAGCAGACACTCCCCACCCCACTGACAGTGTTGTGTAATTCACATTAGAGCAAGAAGTCGATGCTTTAATAAGTATCTGAATTGGAATGGTAGAAACTAATTCTTAAATAGGAAAATGATTTTATTTGCTAAAAATCCTGATTTACTAAGTTATTGGAAAATGATTTGGCCATTGAAGGAGTAGAGATCCTGGAGGCAAATTATAGGTTTTTCCACAGCATTACCCACTTAAGACTTATTCAGAGAAAAAAATATCAATATTTCATATCAATTAACAATAACGAACTTCAAACAATGAAGAAACAAGATTTCAGAGTATAGTAATTGTTAGCACAGAAGTAACGGCTATCAAACTGATTTCAGATGCTTAACAAACATCCATTTCTAGAAAGAAGCCAGTATTTTCAATGTGGAGTTATCCCTTCATAAATCCAGGAAAACATATTCAATATTCTGGATTTTGTAGAATTGGGTTTTTTCCCCCTAAGAAAAGGCAAGCTTTTAAGGTGGGGGATTTAAGATACAATAGACACTTGTCTCTGGGTTTGAACCCTACCATAGACAAGGAGTAGGTGACTTAGTGGATAGGGTGATGAGTCTGGAGTCACAAAGACTCATTTTCCTGAGTTCAAATCCAGCTTCAGATACTTATTAGCTATTTCACCCTGGGCAATATTTCATTTAACTTTATTTGCCTCAGTTTCCTCATCTGTAAAATAATCTAGAGAGAAATTGGCAAACCACTTCAGTATCTTTGTCAAGAAAACTCCAAATGGGGTCACAAAGAATCAATCATGACTGAAAAATGACTAACCAACAACACAGTTAGGATCACTTTGAAGTCAGAGCATCAGAGAGCTTTTATCTCACACCATTGGGAGAGGCCATGGAAAGGGGATTGAATTGAGTGTCAGAAGACCTGGTTTTGAATCCTCCCTCCAACTTTAACAATAAACGCCATCTAAACAAGTCATTTAACCTTTTAGCCTCAGAGAGAAAAATAACAGGATCTAATTTGAGGCTTATTCTGAGAATCAAATGAAACAAGGATGTAAAGTACTTTGTAGACCATAAAAACTATAATAAGAGGAGCTTATTATATATTTAATGAAAAGCTTATATATTAAGGAATCCCAGCTCTCCTACTTCCTACCCATTTGACCATGGTTAAGTCAATTCAAGATTTTGCTTTTGGTTTTATTCTAGTTTAATTTTTTTCACTTTTATTGATTGATTGATTGATTGATTGATTTTTTTAAGCCCTTGTACTTCGGTGTATTGTCTCATAGGTGGAAGAGTGGTAAGGGTGGGCAATGGGGGTCAAGTGACTTGCCCAGGGTCACACAGCT
>NW_025389822.1:0-5041 GCF_016433145.1 Gracilinanus agilis | reverse complement strand
AGTGGATTCATGTCCCAAAAGTTGGGCTCTTTGGGTTTATCATACACTGTCTTGCTGATGTCATTTACCCCAAGTCTATTCCACTGATCCTCCTCTCTGTCTCTTAGCCAGTACCATATTGTTTTGATGACTGCTGCTTTATAGTATAGTTTAATATCTGGTACTGCTAGGCCCCCTTCCTTCACATTTTTTTTTCATTATTTCCCTTGATATTCTTGATCTTTTGTTATTCCAAATGAAATTTGTTATAATTTTTTCTAATTCAGTAAAGAAGTTTTTTGGTAGCTTGATAAGTATGGCGCTAAATAGGTAAATTAATTTGGGTAGAATTGTCATTTTTATTATGTTAGCTCGACCTACCCATGAGCACTCAATGGCTTTCCAATTGTTTAGATCCAGTTTTATTTGTTTGGAAAGTGTTTTGTAGTTGTTTTCATATAATTGCTGTGTTTGTTTTGGTAGATAGATTCCTAAGTATTTTATATTGTCTAGGGTGATTTTAAATAGTGTTTCTCTTTCTACTTCTTGCTGCTCTAGTGTGTTGGAAATTTATAGAAATGCTGATGATTTATGTGCATTTATTTTGTATCCTGCAACTTTGCTAAAGTTGTTGATTATTTCTACAAGCTTCTTAGTTGATTCTCTAGGATTTTTAAGTAGACCATCATATCATCTGCAAAGAGGGATAACTTAGTCTCCTCCTTGCCTATTTTGATACCTTCAATTTCTTTTTCTTCTCTAATTGCAACTGCTAGTGTTTCTAGTACTATGTTGAATAATAGAGGTGATAATGGGCATCCTTGTTTCACTCCTGATCTTATTGGGAAGGCTTCTAATTTATCCCCATTGCATATGATATTTGTTGATGGTTTTAGGTATATATTGTTTATTATTTTTAGGAAAGGTCCTTCTATTCCTATACTTTTCAGTGTTTTCAATAGGAATGGATGCTGTATTTTGTCAAAGGCTTTTTCAGCATCTATTGAGATGATCATGTGATTTTTGTTTGTTAGACTATTGATATGGTCAATTATGTGGATGGTTTTCCTAATGTTGAACCATCCTTGCATTCCTGGTATAAATTCCACCTGGTCATGGTGGATGACCTTCGTAATTACTTGCTGGAGTCTCTTTGCTAATATTCTATTTAAGATTTTTGCATCTATGTTCATTAGGGAGATTGGTCTATAGTTTTCTTTCTCTGTTTTTGGTCTACCTGGCTTTGGAATCAGTACCATATTTGGGTCATAAAATGAATTTGGTAGGACTCCTTCTTTGCTTATCATATCAAATAATTTGTATAGTATTGGGATTAGTTGCTCTTTGAATGTCTGATAGAATTCACTTGTGAATCCATCAGGCCCTGGCGATTTTTTCTTAGGGAGTTCTTTAATGGCTTGTTCAATTTCTATTTCTGATATGGGATTATTTAGGTATTCTATTTCTTCTGCTGTTAATCTAGGCAGTTTATATTTTTGTAAATATTCATCCATATCTCCTAAATTGTTATATTCGTTGCCATATAATTGGGCGAAATAGTTCTTAATGATTGCCTTAATTTCCCCTTCATTAGAGGTGAGGTCTCCCTTTTCATCTCTAATACTGTCAATTTGGTTTTCTTCTTTCCTTTTTCTTATTAGATTGACTAGTACTTTGTCTATTTTATCTGTTTTTTCAAAATACCAGCTTCTAGTCTTATTTATAAATTCAATAGTTCTTTTACTTTCGATTTTATTAATTTCTCCCTTAATTTTTAGTATTTCTAATTTAGTTTTCATCTGGGGGTTTTTTATTTGTTCGCTTTCTAATTTTTTGAGTTGCATGCCCAATTCGTTAATCTCTGCCCTCCTTAATTTGTTAATACATGCACTCAAGGATATAAATTTCCCCCTGAGTACTGCCTTGGCTGCATCCCACAGAGTTTGGTAGGATGTCTCATCATTGTCATTCTCTTCAATGAAATTGTTGATTGTTTCTATGATTTCTTCTTTGACAATTTGGTTTTGAAGAATCATATTGTTTAATTTCCAATTGGTTTTTGACTTGCCTGTCCAGGTGCCCTTACTGATTATTATTTTTATTGCATTATGATCTGAGAAGGTTACATTTATTATATCTGCTCTTTTGCATTTGTTTGCCATGATTCTATGCCCTATTACATGGTCAATCTTTGTAAATGTACCATGTGCAGCTGAAAAGAAGGTGTATTCCTTTTTGTCCCTATTTATTTTTCTCCACATATCAATTAGATCTAATTTTTCTAGGACTTCATTCATCTCTCTTACCTCTTTCTTATTTATTTTTTGGTTTGATTTATCTAGATCTGAAAGAGGAATATTTAGATCTCCCACTATTATGGTTTTCCTATCTATTTCCTTCTTGAGCTCTGCCAGTTTCTCCTTTATGAATTTGGATGCTATACCACTTGGTGCATATATATTGAGCAGTGTTATTTCCTCATTGTTTATACTGCCTTTAATCAGGATGTAATGACCTTCCCTGTCTTTTTTAATCATATCTATTTTTACTTTGGCTTTGTCAGAGATCATGATAGCCACTCCTGCCTTCTTTTTCTCATTTGATGCCCAAAAGATTTTGCTCGTACCCTTAACCTTGAACTTGTGTGTGTCTACCCGCCTCATATGTGTTTCTTTTAGACAACCTATGGTAGGATTTTGGTTTCTGAACCACTCTGCTATTTGCTTCCGTTTTATGAGTGAGTTCATCCCGTTCACATTCAGAGTTACAATTGTTAGTTGTGTATTCACTGACATTTTTTGTATCCTCCCCTAGACCCACTCCTTCTTATTGCACTATTTTCTTTTACACCAGTGGTTTGCTTTCAGCCAGTATCCCTTATCCCCTCCCTTGATTGACTTCCCTTTCTGTCCCCTCCCTTGTTGTTCCCTTCTTTTTGTTTTTTTAAAGACCAAATGAATTCCCTCCCCCTTCTTCTTCCCTCCCTTTTTGGCTTCCCCACTCCCCTGCTCCCTTTGGTTTATCCCTTCTGACTTTCTCAGTAGGGTTAGATGGAGTTTTTTATCCAGATGGATAATAAAGCTACTCTTCCTTCTCCGGGTTGATTACACTGAGAGTAAGGTTTGATTATTACCTCTTAATGCTCTCTTCCTCTCCTTCTTATGGTAGTATTTAACCCCTCCCCTTCCCATCCCCTCTTTGTGTGTAGTAGAATATCTTATTTTTCTTATTTACTCGGATTTTTCTTGGTGTCCCCTACTATTCCTCCCCTCTTTCCCACCCCCCATGTCATCTTAGACCATTTAGTATCCTGTCCTCTCCCTATGAATTATTCTTCTGGTTGCTATAATAGTGAATATTATAATAGTGTATAGAGTTCACTACAGAGAATTATACATAGCATTTCTCCACCTAGTAATTCAGATAATTAGATCTTATTTATGCCCTTAAAGAGTCAAGCTTAAAAGACTATGAGTTTTCTTTCTTTTCCCTCTGTTTCTTATTTACCTTTTCATCTTTCTCTTGATATCTGTGGTTGAGTGTCAAACTTTCCAATTAGTCCCGGTCTCTTTTGTGCAAAAACTTGGAATTCTTCAATTTTGTTGAATGCCCATACTTTCCCCTGAAAGTATATGGTTAGTTTCGCTGGGTAGTTGATTCGTGGCTGAAGGCCCAGTTCTCTTGCCTTTCTGAATATTGTATTCCAAGCCTTGCGTTCTTTTAGTGTTGAGGCTGCCAGATCCTGTGTGATCCTTATTGGTGCTCCTTGATATTTGAATTGTCTCTTTCTGGCTTCTTGTAAGATTTTTTCTTTGACTCGAAAGCTCTTCAATTTCGCTATTATATTTCTGGGTGTTGACTTTTCTGGGTCCAGTTTAGAGGGTGTTCTATGGATCCTTTCAATGTCTATATTGCCCTCTTGTTGTAGAACTTCAGGGCAATTTTGCTGAATAATTTCTTTGAGTATGGAGTCCATGTTTTTATTAATTTCTGCCTTTTCTGGAATACCAGTGATTCTCAAGTTATCTCTTCTAGACCGGTTTTCTTGGTCTGTCACTCTCTCATTGAGATATTTCATGTTTCCTTCTATTTTATCAGTCTTTTGACTTTGTTTTATTTGTTCTTGTTGTCTTGAGAAATCATTGGTTTCTAAATGTTCGATTCTAGCCTTTAAGGACTGGTTTTCGGCTCTAATGTTTTGGTTTTCCTTTTCAATCTGGTCATTTTTGGTCTTCAGTTGTCTTGTCTCACTTTCCAATTGTAAAATTCTGCTGTTATTTTCTTGCCAGATTTCTTCCATCTTCCTCAGCATTTCATTTTTAAACTCTTCCATAACTTGTGACCAGCTTTCATTTTTTTGGGGAGGTTTGGATTTTTGTTTTCCCTCCTCTGTTGTCTGGATTTTCTCTGTGTAGAAGTTGTCCAGTGTTCCAGAGTTTCTCTTGATGGTCTTTTTCTTCTGGATTTCCTTATTGCTGGCCATTGTTAGCCCCACCCCTTTTCCCCTTTGTCTTTGCACTCCGGGTCTGCCTGGGCCTTGCAAGCTTGGGGGTTGGGGGAGCTCTGGTCTCCTTGTCCTCGGGGTCAGGCCTCCTGGTAGTTCCCGGTCTGCCCCTCTGCCCAAGGTTCCTTCAGCAGTCTTTGGGGCAGCTTCCACAGCCACGCTCAGGTCGGCACGTGGTCCTCACTGGAGGTCCAAGCCTGGGCTGGAGATCGTTATTCAAGCCTAGGGCACTGCCTTTGCCTGCGCTGATGCTCTTAGGGCCCTGCTTTCACCCGGGCAGAAGGTAGTGAAAGTTCATGGGCTGGAGATCTTTATTCGCCCCTGAGGCGATGCCTTCAGAGCTTGGGAAAGGCTGCGTTTTAGGGGCCTTTGTCCAGGCCCAAGGCGGTGCCTTCACCCACGTGGGCGCTCGGGGAAAGTCCCAGCCACCTGGGGTCCCTCGTCTTGCAGCACACAGGTACAGGCTCTGGGGCTGCCAGTGATTATCTGGTTGCCCCAGTCCTGTTTACCCGCTTGTGCGGTGTGGGGGGTGGGGGAGGGGCTTCTTCCTCTCGCGTT
>NW_025389821.1:0-9621 GCF_016433145.1 Gracilinanus agilis | reverse complement strand
TAATGTAATGTAATGTAATGTAATATAATAAAGTTATATAATCAATCAATAAATGAACATTTATTAAACACCTACTATGTGCCAGTCAGTGTGCTAAGTGCTTTGTTCAGTCACTTTTCAGCTGTGTCCAACTCTTTGTAACCCTATTTGAGGTTTTCTTGACAAAGATACTGGAGTGGTTTGCCATTTTCTTCTCTAGCTCATTTAGCAAAGTAAGAAACTAAGGCAGATGGGATTGGAACTTGCCCAAGGTCACATAACTAGTAAGTAAGTGTGCGAGGTTAGATTTGAACTCAGGAAGATGAGTCTTCCTGACTCCAGGTCTGACACTCTATCCACTGCACCACCTGGCTTCCTCATGCTAACTGATAGGAATACAACAAAGAAACAAAAGATCATCCTTGCCTTCAAGGAGTTTATGATCATATCTAATTATTTTTGTTATATGAATTATTAATCATATTTTATCAGTCATAAAAATCATTTTGTATTTATCTGTGTTGCGGTTGTTTCCTTCTAGGAGACTATATAAACTTGTTAAGGATGAGGAGAAGTTTACTCATCCTTTTTCTCATTGTATTTCCAGTGCCTAATCCAGTGGTTCACATAGTGGCAGCTTCATAAATTCTGGAATGGAAGTGAAATGCCCTCTGCTCCCAGGACAGATGCGATACCCTTCTTTGGCTAGATTCTCCTTTTAGAGGTCCTTATCAGTCTTGTTCAGCCTACTATTTTTAGAACTTCTCACCAACTTCAGAATAAAATGTCAAAGTCTTATGTCCGCCCCTCTCCAACCCGCATGCTGATATGAAACCCTGAGTAAAGCTGAGTTAACCCTTTATGAAATACATGTCCCATCCCTGTATATTGAACACTTATTTTATCACTCCCTGCAGTGATTCCTCTGCATTTTTGCTTCGTTGTACTATCCTGTCTCGTGCTCTCACATACTGTGAACACTCATAAATTACGGCTCCCAGGCTCACACTCCCAAATGCCAAGTCTGCTTGAATCGTCAACCAAGGCATTCCTTTCTGCCCTGGTGAAGCTACCAGGAGTAGGATGAGAACCATTCAGATTTTGTAGCTTCAAGAACCCATCTTCACCAGCCGCAGATGCTAGAATCTTTCTGGCGACAGTGACGCAAGGATCCAAGACATCCTCAGTCCTTGCTGGTTGAATGTTCAGATGGAGAACGCCTGCCTCCTATTGCCATTCTTTCTTACAGAAGTGCACCAAAGGGAATAACAGAAACCCTCTAAGAATCTGCAACTGAATTCTCCTTTTGAAGAGCAGACTTATTTTTAGACCCTCAGTTTGTCTGATGATTTATTCCTGGATGGTGGATAGCACCACACCGGATTTAGGAAGACTCACCTTCCCAAGTTCAAATCCCCCTCAGACATGTACTAGTTGTGGGACTCTGAGAAAGTCATTTAACCCTTTTCGCCTCAGTTTCCTCATCTGACAAATGAGTCAGAGAAGGAAATGGCAAACCGTTCCAGTATCTTTGCCAAGAAAACTCCAAATGGGGTCCTGAAGAGACCAACATGACTGAAATGACTGAACAACAATCCTTGGAATATTCTGACTAGAAATTTCTAGTTAACTTAGCTGATTGGCGCCTTCCTGCCTGTAACCTCAGGGATGGGATGTCAGTCAGATCCTTGTTCTCCCTATAAAGGGACTCAACTCCAGAGTTTCCACAATGGTCTGTTCACTCCTACATAGTTGCTAATTGATTTGATCTTATATTCTAATGGGGGGAAAATGGCAAAGGGAAGTGAGAAAGCTGGAAAGGAATGAGGGTTACGAGGATGAATAATGCTACTAGAGAGGAGGTAGAAAAGTCCCGAGTCAGGATTGAGGGTCATTTAGATCCTAGTGGGAATTCTCTACACCAATGAAATCACAACTCCAGTCCATCTTTATATTATTAGAGCCTCCAGTCATAGTCATAAAATTGACTGTATTCTACCTGAAAAGTGAAACTCTTGAGATTGTCTTTGATTCCAGAGAATGTAAGTTATTATCTCCGATGTGATTTTTAGAGGAAAATAGCTTCCACCGATTTTTTTTTGTCAAGAACACTTTATAATTTTTCAAATAGTCCAGGACAGTCACACTAGCACTGCCCAGTGAAATCAAAAGGAAGAGTCCTGTTTTCAGAGTGTGTGAATTTCTTTCATTTACAACATGGCATTAAAGAACCCTGGCAGAGCATTAGTGGGAGTAAAAATCCCTCGTTCCATTGACTAAACCTAAGCCATTGCTTTACAGTAGACCAAGGAAAACAGGAAATATCCCAAGAATGCTTTGGGGGATACAAGCTTCATTAAAGATAATCCAGCGCAATATGACAAAACATAAGGTAGCCATTCTTTCGACAGAGACCCAGATGAGGACTTTATTCTAAACCCAGAGCAGATTGGATTTTTGCATGATGTTTCCTTTAAACTGCTTTGCTTAATCTAGAAATACATTAAAACACTCATCCACCAGCTGTGCTATTTTCAGCTGTAGCAAATTAATGATGAGCATCCTCCTGACATTATTTTCTTACAGTGAAATAAAAATGACTAGCACCAGATTAAAATACAGGAAGGGAAAATTCAAACATCCTAGTTGGTCTTCATTTAAAGATATTTTTGCCCCTAAGTTGTATTCTCATGCAATTCACATGCATAATAATAAGAATAATAATGAGGAGGAGAATAACAAAGCATTTATCATGTTTTAAAATTTACAAAGAACTTAACATGCGTTCATTTATTGGAATCTCATAACAATCTGGTGGAGTAGGCAGGTTAAGTATCAGACAGAGGATTTGAACTCAGGTCTCCTTAATTCAATTCTCTACAGCAGAGGTGTCAGTAATGGGCCCCAGGTATGGCGCAAACCAGATTAAAATGCAATTGGGAAATATTTAACAACATAAATAAAAATACCCTAAAACCTAAATGACATTATATTTTAAAGCTAAGACAATAAGTGGCCCTCAGGAATCCTTAAGTACACTTTAAGTGGTCCTGTTTCTATTTGAATTTGAAGTCGCCATCCTACAAAATGACACCTATTTGAAAATATAAGGGTTTCCTTTCCCAAGTATCTCTAAAAACCTAATCCCGTTATCTCTAGCAAAAGTCAACAGGTCAATAGGCTAGAATTGGGTCAGAGATTTAACATTGGAAGGTTCTTTGGTGGGTATCTAGTCCAGCACCCATTTTATGATAAGAAAACTGATACTTGGGGAGTTTAAATGACTTGCCCACCATTGGTAGTAAGAAATAGCAAGAACCAGTATTTGAATCTAGGTTCTGACTCCAGATTCAGCACACCATCCACTATCAATCTCTTTCCCTCTGAGACCACCAACTCTGCGGGCTCAGAACTATTGCCAGGCTTTGATGTTAGGATGAGAAGACCTCGACCATGGGAGATAAAAGCCCCACTTTGTGGCCACCAGAACAAAACAGGATTTCCTGAAAGAGATCTTATCTTTCTCTGTCTCCCTGACTCTCTGTCTCTGCAAGAGTAAGAAGAATGATGGCATTTTTTCCTGACTCCCCCTTCAAAAAAAATTGGGATCACAGGTGTTTACTGTGCTGTTATGAAACCAGAGAAACCTTGGCAAAAAGTTGCTGTCAGCAGTAGCAACACTATTAAAACTCCCAAGTAGGAAACAATGGCCCATTTCTCTGCTAAATTAATTATTAATGAAATCTTAGCCCAGATAGGGGAAGGGGAATGGACCTGAGTGAAAACAGTAAGGGAGCACAAGGAGCTCCATCCTTCTGATTTACTTCCCACTCTGCAGGTATATGCTATGAACTGCTCAGGAAAGCTAGTTGTTAAATTTTCAGTGTGATCATTGACACCACAGAGAAATAGGCAAAGATGATAAATTGAGGTTTGATTATTGTTTTGTTGATGGTCTAGACTTAAGAAACATGAAGAAAATATAAATAATGTAGATAAAACTTAAAATATGGGGCATGTTTTTTTTTCTCCTCAAAGATCTGAATGTTAAATATCTAATGGCCAATCTGCACTCCCCTCCCTAATTAGGAGAATCATCATAAGATATAGAGTAGTCAAAAGAACACCAGATTTGGAGTCGAGGGGTTCAATCTTTAAGTCAATCAAAAACAATTTATTGAGCACTTCCTATGTCCCAGGTACTGTGAAAGAGTTTCGATCTCTGCCACTTATTAAAGTGTGTCCTTACATAAGTCTCTTAACTTCTCAGAGATTCTGTTTCTTCATGTGTAAAATGGAGGAGCTGGACCAAATGACCTCTATGCTCCCTTCCAGCTCCAAATCTATAATCCTGAAAGACCATTCATACTATCTACTAGATCTAATGGAATAAAAGTAAATTGATCTATTGGGATTCTAATATTGGTTCTGCTCCTGTGACTAGAGACATCATTTTGCTATTCTGATTCAGCTTAAAGCATTCTAAAAGGGGAATGTGAGCCCCTTTTATAGGAATCATAAATCCCCATGTTTGAGTGTGTCTGTGAAAAAAAGAGAGACAGAGAGAGAGGCAAAGAATATACAGGATTATGAGAAAATTATTTAAATTTCCTAAAAAGGTTACTATACAAATACTAATATTATATATTCAAATGTCTACTGTTATCTCACTGTTTTCAATCTCTTCCTAACACCATTTGAGCTTGTTTTGGGGGAGGGGGTTTTGGCAGAGATACTGGAGTAGTTTATCTTTTCCTTCTCTGGCTCATTTGACAGTTGAAGAACCTGAGGCAAACAATGGTGAGTGACTTTCCCAGGGTCACACAGCTAGGAAGTATCTGAGGCCAGACTTAAACCCGGTACCTCCTATCTCTACACCTGGTTCTCAGTCCTCTGAACCACTTAGCTGACCCTTTATTTTTGTGTTTTCTTTAATCATGGAGCCCCAAGGTGCTAAGGCTAAAAGTCCCCATTAGTCTGCTACAACTGGGCTCAGTCATGACTGTCAAGACCATGTCTGTTTCCCAGGGCTGAGTTTCTGAGCTGGCCCTGCCTTGCAGACCTTTAATTCAGATTTAGTCAATTCAAGAGTTTTTATGGCTTGAATCTTGTAGGGTGAGTCATTCTCACTACTCAGTATCAGACTTGAATTCTAGCTGGATTAGAGCCCTGCACCCGGGATCTCTGGAGGGAAAAGATAAACATAGCATGCTTTTAAATTTATCTGCATTATTAACATATTCTCCATCACTTTCTTAGGTGGGAAGAAGGAATTATAAAGTTAGGCTATGAGGAAATTATGGTTAATACAGTGCCTGACACATAGTAGGCATTTAATAAATGTTCACTGATTGACTAATGTGGTCCCATAGTTGAATCAACTGTTCACTGCCCAGTCCACACAACCTAACCTTTTATTTGTTCCTTCCACCTAATCTGAGTCTTACTCGGCTTTCTTCACCCTCAAGTCTTTATACATTTGCCTATTCCTGATTTAACTTCCTGATTAAACTCCAACCACCTCCTTCTCAGTGACAGCCAGCACTTCACACCTACTCTTAGTGGCAATCCAGTTGGTTTGTTTTCTCAATTTTTTTCAAAGGTGTTAAAGAAATGCCCATCAAATAAAGTGATGCAAAGATAACTCTTGTTGAACCCTTAAAAACCTGATGGGGAACAATGTGTATTTCATGCATTTAGATTACATTATTCTAAGTCACTAAAAAGGTCGCAATTTGTCACAAATAAGGAGAGGCAATGTTGGCCCCAGGCAAAGCCACTGGAATATCATGAATTCTGAGTTTCTTTCCTGCTCACTCCTTTCTGTGTTGCCATGGACAAGAGTCAAATTTTTTGATCTCCATGTGAGGAAGCACCCATGCCCGCCATTATGCTCTTTTTAAACTTTGATCATGACACCCCGTCTACCTTTTCACCTTACTTTCTACATCCCCCACTCCCTAAGCCTTATCTTTCAACTCCCTTTTATGTCTTCCCTCACTAGAAAGTAAACTGCTTGAGAGCAGGTTGCTTTTTTGCTCATATTTATACTAAAGCTCAGTACATAAGAAGCAATTAATAAATTGTTTTCTATCTCCATGTTTCAGCCTGAACTAAAAAACGAAAACACCAAATCCATCTCGTACAACCACTGGGGTAATAGGTAGTTTCTTACCTATCTGAAGAAGAAAAAAATATTATACTTGTTACAACAATGTCTCATCTGGGGGTATCAAGTAGCTATATAGATGTCTCTGTTAGATGAGAAACTGAGGCAGGAAAAGTCAAGTGATCTACCTGAGGTCAGAAGACAAATCAATAAAGGAACCAGTAAACCTCCTTCCATCGCTGTCATTACTTAATTCCTAGTATTAATTATTTGCATCAATGGGGTCAAACTCATACAGAAATGGACCCCTGATGACTTAGGAAACCACAAAGTAACATTATCTATGTTGTATTGTATTTTTTGTGTTTGGTGTTGTTTTTTTTATAAAATCTTTCCCTATTACAATTTAATCTGCTTTTAGGACATACTGGGAAGTTTTGGCCAGGGTCCACATTTGAAATTTCTGATTCTTTCCAAACTGGAAGATATCAACCAATGCTCCTATTGCACAGGTTGGAGAAGAAGAAGCCCTTTGAGGCTAAGTCATTAGTCCCAGTTCACAGTAAGTGTAGCAAAGCCAGAATTTGGAACATGATCTTTGGACTCCAAATCTATCCCATTTTCAACTCTTCCATACTGTGTGTCATTCACTGTAGTAAAAATGTTTACAAAACTCTACATGTGTCCTTTATTAAGTTAGCATGTGGGTTCATTCTTGATTTGGTACCAACCCCGCTCATGCTATTCCTATACTCAAATAATTCATGTGAATACTAAATTGCCTTACTGAATTATTAGCTCCAGGAGGAATATGTCTTATTTTTCTTTATGTTTTCCCAACTCCTATTGCATGGTATTCTGAATAAATACCATATGGCAGCCCTTTCTCCATCATCCAAAAACCTAATGCAGTCCTCATTAATCAACAAATCAAAAAAACATTTAATGAGCAGCTACTATGTTATTGGACACTTCTTTCACTGACTAACCTTGTGGCCACTTACAGGGTACATAACCTGAAACTCAGTTTCCTCATTTGTAAAATTAAAATAATACTTGAGCTACCAAATATGATGATATATGGAAATTTTTAAGCAAAAAGTTCTCTATCTATATGTTAGACAACTAAGCCCAATTCTATAAGTTCGTAATTGGGAAGGAACAGGTTACTTGGGGAGAAATGATAAAAGTTAACATTTACATATTACGTCAAGGTTTGAAAAACTCTCTACATATATTCTCATTTGATCCTCATGACTGGAGGATAGGTACAAATATTATCCCCATTTTACAGATAAGAAAACTAAGATAGGCAGAAGCCAGATGATTTGCCCAGTGTCACACAGCTATTAAGTATCTGAGATAGGTTTGAACTTAGGCACTTCCAAGTCTAGATGCAGTGCTCTAAGTAGATTTTTTTTAATTAAAACCCTCACCTTCCATCTTAGAATCAACTATGTATTGGTTCCAAGGCAGAAGAGTGGTAAGGACTAGGCAGTCATGGTTTAAGTGACTTTCCCAAGGTCACACAGCTAGGAAGTATCTGATGCCAGATTGGAACCCCAGACCTCTTGTCTATGGGCCCAGCTGCCCCCAGTGCTCTTAATATTAAGGTATATTTATACACATATCACTTGATCCTCACAACAACCCATCTAGGTGTTAGTATAATCTCTATATATTAAAGGTAAGGAAACTGAGGCTAAATATGAGACCAGATCTTCCTGATGCCAAGCCCTGTGACCTCTCTACCTTGGAGGAAAGTTATAATTCCTTCTTGGAGTTTGTGATGGAAGAGAAGAAAGCCAAAGATTGTCTAACATGTTCCCTAGACTGTGGGAGAATCAATTTCAAAGGAACATAAATAATTATATTTTTCAGTAGGAGTATGAAAAGCATCCCAATTATTAATTAGGTGATTGTTCTTCTGGCTGCAGTTCTAAATCATGACATATATCCTAGATAGATGAATCAAAAAAACTAGAGTTTCCATCAACTCCCTCCATCGCCTTTGTTTTAGGAATTCTTTCCATGAGAATTCATTTAACATTCTCATCAGGAAATCATTCAACCAAAGAGGATTTGATCAAACCTACCAGCTATTTAACTGAGCTTGCTAAGAAGGTTACTTGAAATCCCAAAGTCCCATCAACCAAAGTCAGCTGATGTACACATTCCTGCTTTTCTTCCAAATCAGGGTCTATTACCTGTAGACATTTGGATAACATGTGATGGCTTATAGAGAATGCCCATTTCCTCTTCTCTGTCCAGCTCTCCCTGTGTCCCTGTGATATAGGCAATTTACTCATTATCATCCTCCTTTATGTATTAGGAAGAGAGAGTAGATGGAGAGCCAGCCTTGGAGTAAAAAGACTGTGACGCACACTGGCTGTGAGACCCTAGACAAGCTACCAACCTCTCTGGGGGCTCACCTGAAAATTGTGGAATTGGACTATATCTGTGTCAAACTCAAATAAAAATGGATCCCTGAAGCCTGCACATGGACTTAGACATTCATGAATTCACATAATTGATATTATATCTTTTATTTACTTTCTTAAACATAGCCCAATTATCCTTTCATCTAGTTCAAACAGCCAGTTTTGTAGACTGAGTTTTGACTTTTGACTCAATGACCACTAAGATCCCTTTAAATTCTAGCTATTTACTCCTATGATATATCCAATTCATTTCACAGACATGTCACACAATTTGTCACAAAACCATAGCTGTGGTGCTGCAAAGACCTTGGCACCATCAAAACCACCCTCCTCAGTTTATAGGAAACTGAGGCACATGGCTAATCAATGTTGAAGATGAAACTGAAACCCATATCCAGTTGACCCCAACCTCAGTGTCTGACCCTCTATAACACATTACTACTTACTGTGTTCCTCTTGAGATAGAATCATGGACTATAATTTAAGGTGGCCAAAGGGAAGTCCAAATTTCCATAATACAGTTGGAGAGAAAAGGGCTCACCCCACAGAATCAGGGGCCAGTGATCTCTCTCTTGGTGAACCTGCCTTTGATAATTCTGAAGTCTAACTTACTGAAGAGTGCTGGCCCACTGCTACCTCAGCCCTCCAGCCCTCTCTGCCCTCTCTAAGGCAGGACTCATTGTAAAGCCCCCAGGTGGCCTCTACTGTCAGCTACATCACTCTGTACTCTTTTCATGAAGCTATCACTGTATATGTAACTGTATAATAGATGTGGTTAAACAGTACAGACAAAATGATAGAGATAGAGATTACAATACATTATTAAAGGCAGTGGATATCATTAGACACCTAACAATAGGCAATCCCATTGAGGAGGAAGAATAGGATGCTCTGTGGGGAACTCAACTAAATCACAGATTCTTTCTCAGAAGGTGATCTCTTTCAAAATGGAGAGCTGAGCAAATGTCTATGAACAAGGAGGAGACTGGCACCTGCACTAGATGATGACAAATGGAGACACCAGAGCAGAAAATAGGAAGGAAGGAAGGAAGGAAGGAAGGAAGGAAGGAAGGAAGGAAGGAAGGAAGGAAG
>NW_025389820.1:0-11901 GCF_016433145.1 Gracilinanus agilis | reverse complement strand
GTCCCATGCTATTCTCCCCCTCTTTCCCATCCCCCATGCCATCTTAGATTATTTAGTGTTCCACCCTCACCCTGTTAATTATTCTTCTGATTACTATAATAGTGAATATTATAATAGTGAATAGAGTTCACTACAGAGAATTAAACATAATATTTCTCTACAAAGGAATACAGATAATTAGATCTCACTGAGGCCCTTAAAAAGGCAAATTTAAAAATTATAAGTTTTCTTTCTTTCCCCTCTGTATCTTATTTACCTTTTCAGGTTTCTCTCGATTTTTGTGGTTGGATATCAAACTTTCCATTTAGCCCCGGTCTTTTCTGTGCAAATACCTGGAATTCTTCAATTTTGTTGAATGCCCATACTTTCCCTTGGAAATATATAGGCAATTTTGATGGGTAGTTGATCCGTGGTTGCAGGCCCAGCTCTCTTGCCTTTCTGAATATTGTATTCCACGCTTTGCGGTCTTTTAGTGTTGAGGCTGCCAGATCCTGTGTGATCCTGATTGTTGCTCCTTGATATTTGAATTGTTTCTTTCTGGCTTCTTGTAAGATTTTTTCTTTTGCTTGGAAACTCTTGAATTTTGCAATGATGTTTCTTGGTGTTTTCCTTTCTTGATCGAATGCTGCAGGTGTTCTATGAATCCTTTCAATGTCTATATTGCCCTCTTGTTGTAGGACTTCAGGGCAATTTTGCTGAATTATTTCTGTTAGTATAGAGTCCAGGTTTTTATTAATTAATTTCTGGTTTTTCTGGAAGACCAATTATTCTCAAATTGTCTCTTCTAGACCAGTTTTCTTGGTCTGTCACTCTCTCAGTGAGATATTTCATGTTTCCTTCTATTTTTTCAGTCTTTTGGCTTTGTTTTATTTGTTCTTGTTGTCTTGAGAGATCATTAGTTTCTACTTGCTCAATTCTAGCCTTTAGGGATTGATTTTTGGCTATAATCTTTTGGTTTTCGGCCATAATCTTCTGGTAATCGGCCATAATCTTTTGGTTTTCGGCCATAATCTTCTTGTTTTCGGCCATAATCTTTTGGTATTCCTTTTCAATCTGGTCATTTCTTGTGTTCAATTTGCTTATCAGTTCATTTGGTTTCTGAGCCTCGCTTTCCAGCTGCAAGATTCTACCTTTTAAGCTGTTATTTTCTTGCCAGATCTCTTCCATTTTCCTCAAAATCTCAGATTTGAACTCGTCCATAGCTTGTGAGGAGTTTTCCTTATTTGGGGAGGGTCTGGATGGTTGTTTGTTCTCCTCCTCTGTTTGCTCGGTTGTCTGGATTTTCTCTGTGTAGAAGCTGTCGAGTGTTAAAGACTTCTTTTTTTTGTTATTATTCTTTCTCTTCTGAATTTCCTGTAACTGGTTAGCCATCATTAGCCCAGCAGCTTCTCAGGTTTATCCTCGCTCTCAGTGTCTGTCTGAGATCTATTGGCTCCTGAGGTCTGAGTTCTAGTTTTTTCCAAGGTCAAGCCCCCTGGTGGATTCCCTTGCTTGATCCTCTGCAGGAGGTTTCTTTACAAGTCTCAGGGCGCTGCTTCCACAGTCGTATACCCGTCTGCACTGGTTCCCCACTTAGGCTTTAGTTCCTGGCTGTGTTTGCCTCCACCCACACCTCTGCTCAGTCGGCACCCACGCCTCTGCTCAGCCGGCACCCACGCCTCTGCTCAGCCGGCACTCTGCGCGCCCAGCGTCCACTCTCTGCTCCCGCGCGCTCAGCTTTCGCGTGCGTTCTTGAACTTAATGGGGTCCTAAGTCTTGCTGCTCTCAGGAACAGGTCCCGGAGCTGCTGATGACTCGATGGGTGCCCCAAACTTGCTCTATTTCTTTTTAGCTGGGTTGGAAGCTATAGGTGAGTGTGGAGGGGGTGGGGGTGGGGCGGTTGCTCAGCTCGTGATTTAAGGAGAGCCCTTTTTAGCCTGGAAATGTCTCGATTCCACGTACCTTCCACGCTGTGCCCTGTTGTGGGGTTCCTCCGTTCGTCTGGACTTGTTTTTATGTCCCCTTGAGGAGTTTTGTGTGTTTCGGTCAGGAGAGGTTAAGAGCTGCTTCTTACTCTGCCGCCATCTTAACCCGGAACCCTAGTGTCATTTCTGCTGACAAAACCATATTCATTTCTGATAATGTTTGGCAGTGCCAAGAAATTTATTAGCAAGAACTTTTTTCCCCTGAGTTTTCAGTAGCTATGGCTGCTGAGGAGACTTCTTGTTGTTTGTCCTTTGTTTTGGAAGAGGACCAATGACATCCCAAGATGATGTTTTGACTTGGGAGGAGTTGAATTTAAATGAGGCAGAATTGTAAAAGGTTGAAGAATCCAGCTTGTCAAATTATTTGTGGGTCACAGAACAGAATAAGAGGAATGAGGTTGGGATCAGGAGGGTCACAGACAGACTTACAGACCTCTTGCTGATCAGTGACAAAGTTTGTTGATATCAGGTAGATATTTCTAGATGGTTGGATCAGGCAGAGGGATTAGATTACTCACAATGGAAGTTAATGATTAACAGGATGGAAACAATGGATTTAAATTACCTAGGTGGCTTTGAACAGAGTTTTCTATAGGTGATAATTCAACATGTCAATTCAACTTGTCAGCATGCCAATGTGTGACCCAGCTTTTTACAGAATACTGTATGCTCTTCTCACAGAATTCCTGCATTGGTAATTTCTTGGAAGAACATTCAGTATTTTGGGGGAGAGGAAGGGTTGGGTTCTCATGTTGAGGGGCATGCTATGTGTCCATCTGTTTCCAAGTTATGACTACTCAGAGACCTTGCAAACTGGGGTCCTTTGGGCATTCAAAAGCCTTGCTTGATGGAAGCCCCTGCTCTTTCTCATGCTGTTTCCATGTAAATTTGCCAGCCTCACTATCTTTTTCCAGAGTCATTGAAGTTCAGCAATAAGACCAGAGTAAGGACAACTGGCAATGACCCAAGATGCAGTGGACTTGGCATCTTTGATGTCTGACTAAGCTCTAAGTTACCTGCTTTAGCCACCTTCATGGCCATTTGAAAAATTTGTTCTCATCTGACCATTCTGCTGTGAGGAGTCCCCACATGGTTGGGGTAGATATCCCCCTAACTCACCAATGGACTAATGCCTTTTGGTTACCTTCAACCTAGTCTAGCACATCTGCCAAGACAGTTTTACTGGCACTTGGCCACTGCACATGCTATAGCTTCTTGAAGCCATGGGTGAGAAGTGCTAAATAAGATATCTATAATGTTAATCCCCTGGGCAATGGTTGCAAGGAAGTAAGTTGAAAGTAGGGTCAGAGGCCTGGAGAGTGCTGCTATTTCAAGAATTTTGGTATACTTTAGCCAGGATCTAAGGTAATCAAGAATCCAAGAAACCAGGTGACCAAATAGATTTCAATTCACACAATGAACACTTTCAAGTTGACTAATGCATTGTGATGATTATCATCAACTTATTGAGCATTGGCACTTGGGTATGATGGTGTTCTTTTTAATGAGCTTCAGCTGTGGACAGCTCCTAACCTTTTCTAACATTTCTTGCAAAGGAAACTGATATGTTAATCTCAAGGTAGAAGTTTTAGGATTATTGAATTATAAATTTATAGTTCAAAGTGACATTACAGAAAAATCTAGTCCAACCCCTTCATTTTATAGTTAATGAAATGGAAAGTTAGATCAGTAGAGTGACTCACTCTAAGTCATTTAGCTAGTAAGTGGGCTCTAACTCAAGTCTTCTGAATCCAAACCCAGGGGTATTATATTGTGTCATACTTCTCCTGGATAGTGTTTTGTTGTGCAATGGTCATAAAAATAGTATCTTCTTTTTTAAATTTTTATTTAATTAATTAGTTTAGAATATTTTTCCATGGTTACATGATTCATGTTCTTTCCCTCCCCTCCCGTAACCAATGAGCAATTCAACATGTGTCATTTATCAAGATCTATTTCCATATTATTAATATTTGCATTAGGGTGATCATTTAGAGCAATGATTCCCAAAATGGGCGCTACCGCCCCCTGGTGGGTGCTGCAGCAATCCATGGAAGCGGTGATGGCCACACTTTTTTTGTATTACATTCTATTCTGAGTTCAAGAAATAGTTTCATAATTTCCAGGGGGCGCTAAATATTTTTCCTAGAAAGGGGGAGGTAGGCCAAAAAAGTTTGGGAACCACTGATTTAGAGTCTACATCCCCAATCATATCCCCATCAACTCATGATCAAGCAGTTGTTTTTCTTCTGTGTTTCTACTCCCACAGTTCTTTCTCTGGATGTGGATAACATTCTTTCTCATAAGTCCCTTAGAATTGTCCTGGATCATTGCATTGCTGCTAAAAGAGAAGTCCATTACATTTGATTGTGCCGCAGTGTATCCATCTCTGTGTATAAGGTTCTCCTGGTTCTGCTCCTTTCACTCTGTATCAATTCCTGGAGGTCATTCCAGTTCACATGGAATTCCTCCAGTTCATTATTCCTTTGAGCACAATAGTATTCCATCACCAACAAATACCACAATTTGTTCAGCCATTCCCCAATTGAAGGGCATCCCCTCATTTTCCAAAAAGAGTATCTTCTTGACAAAAAAGGGAGAACATCTCTTAAACAGATAATTCCTAAGAGCCACTTTTAAATAGTGAAATGTTAGTTAACAATTTATCAAATCATTTAAAATGTTTTGTTAACCAATCTCCTTTAAGTCCCACGAACCACAAATGACAGAGACAAACATGCCCACTTTAGCCATTTCCTCCAAAATCATACTAAATGAAAAATGTCTTATTTGATTATTTCTGCCAACCTTTCCATCTGCATTCAGGTCCCTACTCTCTTATGTCTTCCAAAATTTCTAGACTTTTTGCAACATAATTTATTCTCTATTTCTTCTCTCCTCACTGCAATCAAATGCTGCTCAGTAGCAAAGAATGCATCGAGTATAGTACTCAAGAATTTGTGTTTGGTCCCATGTGTCTTAATGTTGCTATCAATGGCTTGGACAAAACCATAGGTAGGCATGGCTACTAAATCTCTAGATGAACAAAGCTGGGAAGGTGAGCTAAAATAATAAAGATCCATAATAACTTGGCAGTCTTGGATACTAGGCCATATCTAAGAAGATGATTTAATAGTTTTTTTGTCAGTGATTTGGTATTCATGAGTATTTTTTTAAATTTGGATTTTTTATTTTAATAACAAAATTCCAAATAAGTTTTCCAAAATTATATGACCATTTTCTCTCCCTCCTTATTCCCTCCCAATTCCTGGAGTTGACAAGCAATTCAATCTGGGTTATTCAATCTATATTTTCATGTAAAACATATTTCCAAAATATTCATTTTTGTAAGTGAATAATCTTATAAAACCAAAACCAAAATAATAAAAAAAAACCAAAACAAGTGATAAATCATATGTTTTCATCTTCATTCCTACTCCAACAGTTCTTTCCCTGGAGATGGATAATATTCTTTTTCATAAGTCCCTCAGAATTGTCTTGGTTCATTGTATTGCTATTAGTAGCAAAGCCTATCACATTTTATCGTTCCACAATATTGCAGTTATTGTGTATAATATTCTCCTGGTTCTGCTTATTTCACTCTGCATCACTTCATGGAGGTCTTTCCATCTCTTTCTGAAATCATCCTGTTCATCATTCCTTATAGAACAATAGTATTCACCATCATATACCACAATTTGTTCAGCCATTCCCCAATTAAGGGACATCCCTTTAGTTTCCAATTCTTTGCCATCACAAAAAGCTCAGCTATAAATATTTTTGTACAAACAGGTCCTTTCCAATTTTTTTTATCTCTTTGGGATACTGACCTAGTAGTGGCAAAGCCACTTCATTTTTATTTGCCTTAATTTCTTCAGTGCTAAAATGGGGGTATTAATAGTATATGCTTTCTAGGGTTTTTGTAAGAATCAAAAGAGATAATATTTTGTAGTGTGCTTGTAAAGCACAGTACTTAGCACATGGTAGGTACTCTATAAATGCTAATTGTTATTGTTATCTAAGGCATGGAGGAATTAAAATCTGCATCCCTGGATTGGAGAGCTCATATTTATCAAATTTTGTATTTTTTCAAGGATGGAAAAAAAAGATGAAATAAAGCCAGATTGTGGGAAGTCTTGAATGCCAAGCTGAAGAGCTGAGATTTTATCCTATAAACTAATGGAATTCTCCATTAAAAAGCTGTAGGATTTAGAATGGAATCTTTGGCATCTACTGTATGTAGACATGTGAGGTTGAGCAAAGATGGTTCCCAGAAGAAAAGCACACAGACCTTTGCCCTCACTCTGCACTCAAACTAAAAGCTAGCATTAGGGCAAGAGCTGTATAGATTGTCAGTCTGGTCAACCTGGTATTGTCCCTGAACATCAGTCTCCAACATGCAATCTGCTATATTGTACTAGAGCTTAACATTTCTAAGGAAAAGCCATAAGCCTCAGTCATAACACCAACTTCAAAAAATCATTTTACATTAACTAGAATTAGTAGAGGAATTAGTTCTGTTATTGCTCGGTAAAAAGGGTCTTTTAAAAAATCATGTTGTCAAATATAACATCATTTAATTGAAAATCTCCCAAATTTAGGGAACTCAGAAAATGAGCAAATATTTATCTGTAAAACCATAATTGTTGAATAGCTCCAAAGTTTTTCTGATTACAAAATCAGAAATCTACATATCCCTAAAGTATTCATAATACATCTTAAAATCTCTTGTAGATATTATTTAAATTAATGTAATTAAAAAGCTCAACATTTCTTCCATCTGAATAATGTTTCACTACTTTTTCTACAATTTATTAATTTTTTAAAAACTGCTTGAAGTTATCACCATTTTCTGCATTATAACTAGTCTTGCAAAGAAAGTTCAAAATCTCTTTAAATGCCTTTAGGGAGTCCTCAGCATCTTCTTTAGAATTTTCTTAATAACAATTCCATAGGAAAGGAGAGCGCTAATTAGAGACATTATGAGCAAAGGAAATGAGGGGCAGCTAGATAACTCAGTGGATAGAGAGCCAATCCCGGCAGGTGGAGGACCTGGGTTCAGATGTGGTCTCAGATACTTCCTAGCTGTGTGACTTGGGGCAAGTCACTTAACCCCAATTTCCTAGCCCTTACTGCTGTTCTGCCTTCATTCCAAGACAAAAGGTAAAATTGTTTTCTTAAAAGAGTAAAATAAATTAAATTCATTATTATTTAGTTGTATCTCATATGTGTCTGACGCTTCCTTGGCAAAGACACTAGAGTGGTTTGCCATTTCCTACTAGAGATGATTTTATAGATGAAGAAATTGAGGCAAATAGGATTTAGTGATTCCCCAGGGTCACATTAACTAGTATCTAAAGCCAGATTTGAACTGAGGAAGATGGAATCTTCCTGACTCTAGGCCCAGTACTCTCTGCATTGCATAGCCTTCTTTTTCAATGGTCCCTCCATTCTCCACTTCCCACAAACTATACCTAATTTGGGGCTCTCCACCCCAAGCAACAGTTGATTTTCTGAAAAGGTGATCAGTGGCCACTATAATAGCAGCTGATGTTTACATAACACTTTTAAAGTTTGTAAATAATTTCATATATTTTATCTCATTTGAGATTCCCAACAATTCTGTGAGATAGGTACTATAGGTATTATTCCCATATTCTCAGGAACCTGAGACTAAGAGAGACTAAAAGAATGAATTACTGTAGTATTTATTAAATGCTTACCAAGTGCAAACCACTGGGCTAGAAAAATGGTCTCTCTTCTCAGGGACATCAAATTCTAATGGGGGAAATAGCATGTAAAAGAAGGTTTCAGGGGCAAGTCAGATGGAAAGGTCCTATAGTCCTTAGTTTGTGGCCACAAACTAGATGGTAATGCCTCTTCTTTAATAGCATTTCTGTTGATAAAAAATAATATCCGTTTCTGATGTCGAACCATTTGATAGTACCAAGGACAGCACCAAGGACTAGGTGACAAGAACTTTCTTTTTTGGGTCTTTATTTGACAAGTTGGAATCTCGAACACAGTCAGCTAGGAAATATTAGAGGTTGAATTTAAACACAGATCTTTAAATCAATGTAGAAATTGATCCAAAGTATCTTCTTATAGTGATAGGCAATTTGGATTAGGTGACTTGCCTGGGATCACATAGCTAGGAAGTGTTTGAGGACAGATTTGAACCCAGGATTTCCCATCTTCAGGCCTGGATCTCTATTCACTGAGTTACCTAGCTACCCTTCTTATTGAGTTGTAATTCATTTAATTTAATTTCAATTCAAGTTGTTTCAATCCAATTGCTGAAAGAGGAGGTTAGAGGAAAACATGGTTTTCCAATATTTGAAGGGTAGCAAATTTTAGAGAAATTTTACTGAAACAAATGTTTATATCTGGGTCATTTTCCTTTTTCTTTTATCTCTTTGGAGTATAGACCTAGAAATGGTATTGCTGAGTCAAAGGGTGTATACAGATTTATACCTCTTTGGATCCAGTTCTAAATTGCTCTCCAGAATGGTTGGACTAGTTCACAGTTCCACCAACAATTTTACTGAGCTTTAAGAGTCTGAAGAGAACAAGGTTGGAAGTTTCAGGGACAGATTTCAGAGCATATGTAAGGAAAATCTTCCTAATGATAAAAACTCTTTCTCATCTCTGAAGATCTTTATGTGAAGCTGTGTAATCACTTCTTGGGAATATTGTAGAGGAGATTCTTGACCAAGTACTTGTTGAACTAGATGACCAACTGAGCTCTTGGGCTATTATGAGAAGAACATCCAGCTGCTCCATCCACTGCTCTCATTCATTTCAAAGATAAGGTACATTTGAAACTCTATCTTTTCTATTAACAACATTAAAACAACAAAATAACCTTTACCTTCTTTCTTTGGATAGAAAAGAAATGATCTTATGTGTGGTCGTCCTGAAATTTCCTTAAGTAGCTTCATTTCTTGTAGGGCTTTAATCCCTACTGATGAGTGGTACTAAGAAGATGGAGTGCGTTTTGGAATCCTCCCAGGACAAGATTTATGTATAACCTCTCCCAGATAATGTATTTATAAGAGTCTTATCCCAGTAATAACTGACATTTCTATAGCTCTTAAAAGTTTCCAAAGTATTTTATACATACATACATACATACACACACACATACATATATACATACTTATTTAAGCCTCACAACAATTTTATGAGGTGTCACAGATATTATTATTCTTATTTTATAGGTTAGGAAACTGAGGCTGAGAGTGGTAAAGTAGTGGGCTGAGAGTAGTTAAGTGAGGAACTCATTGTTACCCAATTAGTAAGCATCAGAAGGTGGAGCAGCCATGAGGAAGCTAGGTGGACAGAGCACCAGACCAGAAATCAGGAAGACCCATTTTCCTGAGTTCAAATCTGATCTTAGATACTATCTGCATGACCCTGGGCAAGTCACTTTACCCTATTAACTCAGTTTCCTCATCTGTAAAATTAGGTTGAGAAAGAAATGGCAAACCACTCCAGTATCTTTGCCAAGAAAATCCTAAATGGGGTCACAAAGAGTCAGGCATGACTGAACAGTGACAATAACAACAACATAGTGAACCACCTATTCAAATGTCATCAGGATGTACTGTCTGTAGGATTCAATAAGTAAATTTGTCTAGCCTTTTTTTGACATCTCAACTTTGGCATCTTATAAAAACAGAAGAGGCAGAAGACAAGTGAAATAAAGTTTGAGCAATTTGGTTATTCCTCTTACTAATGCTAATGCCTTCCATCTGTTGATTATTTCCTATTTATCCTGTATTTAACTTGCTTTGTATATATTGGTTTGCATGTTGTCTCTCTCATTTGATTGTAAGCTACCAAGAAAACTAGATTATGGGAATTGTTAGGGATATTTTAAAGAAAACATATAAAATTTCTTTTGCAATTAAGCCTTACTTACCATGAAAAGCTAAAAGAAATAAATGTCTGTTGAAGTGATATATTTTACTTTGCAAATGTGTAACTTCTTTTAGCAGGTAGAAAATCATCAGAATATTTTTGAAATAGCTGAATTTTCATTTATCTTAATATTAGTGTTTGAATTTTTTCTACTCTTTCATTAAGATGATTCTTAAACATGAAATGAATGACTGTAATTATCCAGCAGATTGTAATTATCCCATCTCTATCCATTCTTCTAATTTGGCACTGAATTTACCCTTGTAAATTAAGTTGATGGGCAGACTGCACACAGACACTCCCACATCAATAATCAGCCATTTCATTTCTGTTAGGATAGAATTGATTTCATCTCTTGTGATGGAATTTGGTGTTTATCATGTTCAGTACCTTCCAAATCTCTTTTGTAGAAAATACCCAAGATATAGATGTGAAGCCTTGGTGTAATCTACAAATCTTTGGCCACTTTCAGTTCTTAATTCTGAAATGTATTTTCTATTCTTTTTTTTTTTTGGCCATCACAACTCCCCCCACAGCATTAATCTTTGCATTGACTTGGTTTGAAGAATCTGCTTGAGTTCTGTAGAGTTCTCTGTCTTTTTATCCTCTGCAGCAAATAATGATACAAGTTACTGTCATCTTCAAGGTGACCTTTTTCCCCTGAGTTCCTCCTGAACTTTGTTAGGCAAGATAATTCAACAGATGAATCTTCCTGACTCCAAGCCTGGTGCTCAAAGCCCTCTACCACCTACATGGCTCCCTATGTATGTGATTTCAAAGAAGGTAAAGAATTTCCCTATGCAGAAATTCTTCACCAATTGGCCGACCCAAAGCTGGATGTTTTCTCTCTCATCAATCAATGTTAGATAATGAAATAGTAATGATACTTCCTGTTTCCATTAGCTGCATCATAAAATTAATTCCATTAATTCCATCACCTCTTTTTTTTAAATAAAAAACCCTTACCTTCCTTCTTAGGATCTGGGTATTGGTTCTAAGACAGAAGAGCAGTAAAGGATAGACAATGGGAATTAAGTGACTTGCCCAGGGTTACACAGCTAGGAAGTATCTGAGGCCAGATTTAAACCTAGGACTTCCTGTCTCTAGTCTTGTCTTTCAACCCAATGAGCCAACTAGTTGCCCTCATCAATTCTTTTATTCATCTCCGTGAGCCATCCATTTGACTACATATTCCTTATGTCATCTTGTTTCATTTATAGTGGTAGTATTAATGTTCTCATGGATCATTTGCTTTAATGGTATACCAATTTGTAGGTCATTTAACAAAGAACTCACATTTAGAGCACCGGCAGTTAGATTAATGCTTATTAAATAGCCCAAGAACTGTGATTCTTAGCAAGAATTTTCACTCTTTTCTTCCAAGAAGCCATTTTTTTAAATTTACGAGTTCTCAAGGCCAAAGAATTCAGCATCTAATAGTAAAACTACTGATGATCACCTTCTCTTTGCTTAGCTAGACTAAGACTTGGATAACAGTTTGAGGAAAACCAACAAGAAGTAAAACAAAACAGTTTAATGTCAAAAGAGCAAGGAGAGTGGGTAAACTATTTCTAAACACTGGGAACAGCTAACTGACAAAAATGGAGTTTTAAGGGTGAGGTGGGTAACTGCTTCTTTGTCAGTTTAATTTCAGTCAGGCAGACAACCTTGGCTGAAGGCTAGAGAGAACTAGGATATTGGGATTCTCACAACTGGTCCAGGCTGATCCTTTGATGTCTTCAGGGTAACAGGAACCAAGTCCTTGCTCAGCCAATAATTCAATAAATGCTAGGAAGGGAAGACTGTCTGTAAGCTGTCCACCAGATACAGACACTTCCCACTACCTAGGTTTGCCTTGATTGATGTTATCTCCAAGCTTCTTCAAATCCCAAAGATCCCTAATTTACAGAGTTACTGCTGGCTGGACCACTTCTCCAAACCTCCACTCTCCAGCAATGACAGTTCGCTCTTCTCTCTCTCTCTCTCTCTCTCTCTCTCTCTCTCTCTCTCTCTC
>NW_025389819.1:0-14968 GCF_016433145.1 Gracilinanus agilis | reverse complement strand
TCTTGTTGTACATCAGAGAACCCACACTAAAGAGAATCTTTATGAATATAAACAATGTGGAAAGGCTTATACAGGGAGAGGAGTTCTCACTAAACNTTTATGAATGTAAACAATGTGGAAAGGCTTATACAGGGAGAGGAGTTCTCACTAAACATCAGAGAATCCACACTGGAGAGAAACCTTATGAATGTAAACACTGTGGAAAAGCTTTCACATGAAACAGCTCTCTTACAGCACATCAGAGAATCTACACTGGAGAGGAACCTTATGAATGAAAACAATATGGAAAGACTTTCAAATGAAGGGGCCATCTTGCTGCACATCAGAGAATCTACACTGGAGATAAACCTTATTATATGGGATGAAATAATTTTGGGCCTTTTTATTTGATTATTTGGTGGTAGATTTCAGTGAAGTTAAAGGATTCCTTACTTCATAGTCTTTGTTCCTGGAGGGAAAGTCATGTACAGCAGAATTTCTTTAACCTTTATCTTCCATTTTGAATCAATGCTGTGTATTGGTTCCAAGGCAGAAGAGTGGTGAGGGCTGGGCAATGGAGGATCAAGTGACTCATCCAGGGTCACCCAACTAGGATGTGGCTGAGGCCAGATTTGAACCAGAACCTTTCATTTCTAGGCCTGGCTCTCCATCTACTGAGCCTCCCAGCTGGCCCCTTCAGCAGAATTTTTAATGATTCAAGTTCATGGGAGAGCATGTAAGCAAGTGAGCCACCTCTATATTCTTTCACTCCTTCATTCTATATGGCTGAACTATCTGATTTAGAAGATATAAAAGTTAATCTAATCTAAAGCTATATCATGAAAAGGAAGCAACCAGAAATAAGGAGGTAATTTACCTCTATGCTTTCTTCAGACCCCATCTTGTGTATTGGGATTGGCTTGGATATCAATACTTTGTAAAAATTATTGTCAAATGATTTTTTACTTGAATGATGAAGGATCTTATATATCTATAGAGAAAGAACTGAAGTAGAAACTTGTCAACAAGAGAGGCAGATGTCCAAAAGGACAAGGATAGCTATTTTCCAATATTTGAAAGGTTTTCGTTGTGGAGGTCCTATTATATTTATAGTGTGTGATCTGGAAAGGTAGAATCAATAACAGTTTTTAGACATTACCATAAAAGAAAAGGGTGGCTTAGACTAAAAGATCTTTTATTTATGAACAGTTATAATGATTTCAAATATATGTGAAGAAGAATGGGCTCTTCTTACAGATAATAAAGACATATTCATTGGAAACCTTCAATCATATTTATGGCTCAGAGACATTATAATGGGAATTCCTTCTGTTCATTGTTTGGTTTTTATTGTAATAAGTTTCTTTCTCAACTTCAGATTCCTGTTTTGACAAATCCAGAAATCAACATTTCATTTTTATGAGAAAATAATTAGATATTCTTTTTTGAAATTGAACATTTAAATCTAATTAAAATGTACAAAGTAATTATATATTGTTTTAAAAAACACACTGATGGTTTTAAAAGTGATGACACTGAAGCTAGCGGCAGAATAAGGAGCAGCAACTTGATCTCTCCTAACCGAAGCATACAGGACTCCTCAAGGGGACATAAAAACAAATCTAGATGAATGAAGGGACCCCACAACAGGACACAGCATTGAAGGTATGTGGAATCGGGGCATTTCCATGCTATAAAGGGGTGAATCATCTCTCACTAAAACACGAGAAGAAGAAGCCCCTTCCCCACCCACCACACCACGTACAGCGCCGAGGCCAGCTCACAAGAGGTAAAGCAGGTTTGGGGCACCCATTAAGTCACTGGCAGCTCCAGGGCTTGTTCCTGAGAGCAGCAAGACTTAGGACCCCAAGAGGCTAAAGAACGCACACGGACTTTCCTGAGCATCTGTGTGGGTGAAAGCATTGTCCTAGGTGCGGACTAGGATCTGGAGCGCAGGCTTGGACCTCGAGTGGGGACCCTGGAAAGACAGGAGCACGGCTGTGGAAGCAATGCCCTGAGACTGCTGAAGGAGACTCAGGCAGAGGGGCAGACCAGGGACGACCAGGAGGCTCTACCCCAAGAACAGAGACCTGAAACCTTGGGAGCTTAGAGAGCTCAGACAGAGCAAAGGATAAAGCCCAGAAGGCGCTGGGCTAACAATGGCAAGCCAAAATCAGGAAGCTCAGGGGAGAAAGATTATCAGGAAGAAATCTGGAACACTCGACAACTTTTACTCAGAGAAAATCCAGACAACAGAGGAGGACAAACAAGTAATCATATCCAAACCTTCCCAAAACAATGAAAACTGGTCACAAGCTATTGAAGAGTTCAAGTCTGAGATGTTGAGAAAGATGGAAAAGATCTGGCAAGAAAATAACAGTTTAAAAGGCAGAATTTGACAATTGGAAAGTGAGGCAAGTCAATTGAAGACCAGAAATGACCAGATTGAAAAGGAAAACCAAAAGATTATAGCTGAAAACCAAAAGATTATAACCGAAAACCAGTCCCTAAAGGCTAGAATTGAGCAATTAGAAGCTAATGATCTCTCAAGACAACAAGAACAAATAAAACAAATCCAAAAGACTGATAAAATAGAAGGAAACATGAAATATCTCAATGAGAAAGTGACAGATCAAGAAAATCAGTCTAGAAGAGACAATTTGAGAATCATTGGTCTTCCAGAAAAAGCAGAAATTAATAGAAACTTGGACTCCATACTAAAAGAAATTATTCAGCAAAATTGCCCTGAAGTTCTACAACAAGAGGGCAATATAGACATTGAAAGAATCCATAGATCACCCTCTACACCAGACCCAGAAAATCAAATGCCCAGGAATATAATAGCCAAATTCAAGAGCTTTCAAGTAAAAGAAAAAATCTTACAAGAAGACAGAAAGAGACAATTCAAATATCAAGGAGCACCAATCAGGATCACACAGGATCTGGCAGCCTCCATGCTAAAAGACCGCAAGACTTGGAATATGATATTCAGAAAGGCAAGAGAGCTGGGTCTTCAACCATGTATCAACTACCCGTCAAAACTGACTATATACTTCTAGGGGAAAGTATGGGCATTGAACAAAATTGAAGATTTCCAAGTATTTGCACAGAAAAGACCAGGACTAAATGAAAACTTTGATATCCAACCACAAAAATCAAGAGAAACATGAAAAGGTAAACAAGAAACAGAGGGGAAAAAAAAGAAAACTCATAATTTTTAAAATTTGACTCTTTAAGGGCTTCAATAAGATCTAATGATCTGTATTCCTATGTGGAGAAATGCTATGTATAATTCTCTGTAGTGAACTCTATACACTATTATAGTATTCACTATTATAGCAATCAGAAGAATAATTCATAGGAAGAGGACAGAATACTAAATGGTCTACGATAACATGGGGAGTGGGAAAGAGGGGGTGAATAGTAGGGGACACCAAGAGAAACTTGAGAAAATAAGAAAAATAGGATATTCTATTACACGCAAAGAGGGCATGGGAAGGGGAGGGGACAAATACTATTATAAGAAGGAGAGGAAGAGAGCATTAAGAAGTAATATTTAAACCTTACTCTCAGTGTAATCAACCCGGAGAGGGAAGAGTAGCTATATAATCCATTGGGATAAAAAACTCTATCTAACCCTACTGAGAAAGTCAGAAGGGATAAACCAAGGGAAGCAAGGGAATGGGAAGGTCAAAAAAGGGAGTGGAGAAGAAGGGGGAGGGAATTCATTAGGCCTTTAGAAATAAAAAGAGGGGAATAATAAGGGAGGGGGTAGAAAGGGAAGTTAATCAAGGGAGGGGATAAGGGATACTGGCTTAAAGCAAGCCACTGGTTTAAAAGGAAATAGTTTAAGAAGAAGGGGTAGGAATAGGGGAGGATACGAAAATGTTAGCGAAAGCACAACTGATAATTATAACTCTGAATATGAATGGGATGAACTTGCTCATTAAATGGAAGCAAATAGCAGAGTGGATTAGAAACCAAAATCCTACCATATGTTGTCTACAAGAAACACATATGAGGCGGGTAGACATACACAAGTTTAAGGTTCAGGGCTTGAGCAAAATCTTTTGGGCGTCAAATGAGAAAAAGAAGGCAGGAGGGGCTATTGTGATTTCTGACAAAGCCAAAGTAAAAATAGATATGATTAAAAAAGACAGGGAAGGTCATTACATCCTGATTAAAGGCAGTATAAACAATGAGGAAATAACAATGCTCAATATGTATGCACCAAGTGGTACAACATCCAAATTCATAAAGGAGAAACTGGCAGAGCTCAAGAAGGAAATAGATAGTAAAACCATAATAGTGGGAGATCTAAATATTCCTCTTTCAAATCTAGATAAATCAAACCAAAAAATAAGAAAGAGGTAAGAGAGGTGAATGAAGTCCTAGAAAAATTAGATTTAATTGATACGTGGAGAAAAATAAATAGGGACAAAAAGGAATACACCTTCTTTTCAGCTGCACATGGTACATTCACAAAGATTGACCATGTAATAGGGCATAGAAACATTGCAAACAAATGCAAAAGAGCAGAAATAATAAATATAACCTCAGATCATAATGCAATAAAAATAATAATTAGTAAGGGCACGTGGACAGGCAAATCAAAAACTAATTGGAAATTAAATGATATGATTCTCCAAAACCAGCTAGTCAAAGAAGAAATCATAGAAACAATCAACAATTTCATTGAAGAGAATGACAATGATGAGACATCCTACCAAATTCTGTGGGATGCAGCCAAGGCAGTACTCAGGGGGAAATTTATATCCTTGAGTGCACATATCAACAAATTAAGGAGGGCAGAGATTAATGAATTGGGCATGCAACTCAAAAAATTAGAAAGTGAGCTAATTAAAAACCCCCAGATGAAAACTAAATTAGAAATACTAAAAATTAAGGGAGAAATTAATAAAATCGAAAGTAAAAGAACTATTGAATTATTATAAATAAGACTAGAAGCTGGTATTTTGAAAAAACATAAAATAGACAAAGTACTGGTCAATCTAATAAAAAAAAGGAAAGAAGAAAACCAAATTGACAGTATTAAAGATGAAAAGGGAGACCTCACCTCTACTGAAGGGGAAATTAAGGCAATTATTAAAAACTATTTTGCCCAATTATATGGCAACAAATATAACAATTTAGGAGATATGGATGAATATTTACAAAAATATAAATTGCCTAGATTAACAGCAGAAGAAATCGAATACCTAAATAATCCCATATCAGAAATAGAAATTGAACAAGCCATCAAAGAACTCCCTAAGAAAAAATTGCCAGAACCTGATGGATTCACAAGTGAATTCTATCAGACATTCAAAGAGCAGCTAATCCCAATACTATACAAATTATTTGATATGATAAGCAAGGAGGGAGTCCTACCAAATTCCTTCTATGACACAAATATGGTACTGATTCCAAAGCCAGGTAGACCAAAAGCAGAGAAAGAAAACTATAGACCAATCTCCCTAATGAACATAGATGCAAAAATCTTAAATAGAATATTAGCAAATAGACTCCAGCAAGTAATTAAGAAGATCATCCACCATGATCAGGTGGGATTTATACCAGGAATGCAAGGATGGTTCAACATTAGGAAAACCATCCACATAATTGACCATATCAACAGTCTAAACAACAAAAATCACATGATTATCTCAATAGATGCTGAAAAAGCCTTTGACAAAATACAGCATCCATTCCTATTGAAAACATTGAAAAGTATAGGAATAGGAGGACCCTTCCTAAAAATAATAAACAGTATATACCTAAAACCATCAACAAGCATTATATGCAATGGGGATAAATTAGAAGCCTTCCCAATAAGATCAGGAGTGAAACAAGGATGCCCATTATCACCTCTATTATTCAACATAGTACTAGAAACACTAGCAATAGCAATTAGAGAAGAAAAAGAAATTGAAGGTATCAAAATAGGCAGTGAGGAGACTAAGCTATCACTCTTTGTAGATGATATGATGGTCTCCTTAAAAAATCCTAGAGAATCAACTAAGAGGCTAGTAGAAATAATCAACAACTTTAGCAAAGTTGCAGGATACAAAATAAATGCACATAAATCATTAGCATTTCTATGTTTCCAACACATCACAGCAGCAAGAGGTAGAAAGAGAAACACCATTTAAAATCACCCTAGACAATATAAAATACTTGGGAATCTATCTACCAAAGCAAACTCAGCAATTATACAAAAACAAGTACAAAACACTTTCCAAACAAATAAAACTGGATTTAAACAATTGGAAAGCCATTGATTGCTCATGGGTAGGAAGAGCTAACATAATAAAAATGAACATTCTACCCAAATTAATTTACCTATTCAGCGCCATACCTACCAAATTACCAAAAAAAACTTCTTTACTTAATTAGGAAAAACTATAACAAATTTCATTTGGAATAACAAAAGATCAAGAATATCAAGGGAAATAATGAAAAAAAATGTGAAGGAAGGGGGCCTAGCAGTACCAGACATTAAACTATACTATAAAGCAGCAGTCATCAAAATAATATGGTACTGGCTAAGAGATAGAAGGGAGGATCAGTGGAATAGACTTGGGGTTAATGACGTCAGCAAGACAGTGTATGATAAACCCAAAGAGCCCAACTTTTGGGACATGAATCCACTATTTGACAAAAACTGCTGGGAAAGTTGGAAAACAATATGGGAGAGATTACGTTTAGATCAACATCTCACACCCTACACCAAGATAAATTCAGAATGGGTGAACGACTTGAATATAAAGAGGGAAACTATAAATAAGTTAAGTGAACACAAAATAGTATACCTGTCAGATCTCTGGGAAAGGAAAGATTTTAAAACCAAGCAAGAGCTAGAGAAAATTACAAAATGTAAATTAAATGGTTTTGATTATATTAAGCTAAAAAGCTTTTGTACAAACAAAAACAATGTAGTCAAAATCAGAAGGGAAACAACAAATTGGGAAAAAATCTTTATAACGAAAAACTCTGACAGGGGTCTAATTACTCAAATATACAAGGAGTTAAGTCAATTGTATAAAAAATCAAGCCATTTCCCAATTGAAATATGGGCAAGAGACATGAATAGGCAATTTTCAGGTAAAGAAATCAAAAGTATCAATAAGCACATGAAAAAGTGTTCTAAATCTCTAATAATTAGAGAAATGCAAATCAAAACAACTCTGAGGTATCACCTCACACCTAGCAGATTGGCTAAAATGAAAGAAGGGGAGAGTAATGAATGTTGGAGGGGATGTGGCAAAATTGGGACATTAATGCATTGCTCGTGGAGTTGTGAAATGATCCAACCATTCTGGTTGGCAATTTGGAACTATGCTCAAAGGGCTATAAAAGAATGCCTGCCCTCTGATCCAGCCATACCATTGTTGGGTTTGTACCCCAAAGAGATCATAGATAAACAGACTTGTACGAAAATATTTATAGCTGTGCTTTTTGTGGTGGCAAAAAACTGGAAAACGAGGGTATGCCCTTCAATTGGGGAATGGCTGAACAAATTATGGTATATGCTGGTGATGGAATACTATTGTGCTAAAAGGAATAATAAACTGGAGGAGTTCCATGTGAACTGGAAAGACCTCCAGGAAGTGATGCAGAGTGAAAGGAGCAGAGCCAGAAGAACATTGTACACAGAGACTGATATACTGTGGTAAAATCGAATGTAATGGGCTTCTGTACCAGCAGCAATACAATGACACAAGACAGCTCTGAGGGATTTATGGTAAAGATGCTACCCACGTTCAGAGGAAGGACTGCAGGAGAGGAAACATATAAGAAAAACAACTGCTTGAATGCATGGGTTGGGGTGGACATGATTGAGGATGTAGACTTGAAACTGCCACAGCAATGCAACTATCAACAATTTGGAAATAGGTCTTGATTGATGACACATGTTACAACCAGTGGAAATGTGCGTCGGCCATGGGTGGGGGGAGAGCAGGGGGTGAAGGGGAAAGTAGGGGCATGAAGTATGTAAACATGTTAAAAATGAATATTAAAAAATGTTTTTTAAAAAAATGGCTAGCGCAGGCTGGAAAACCCACGTGGGGTTAGGGAAGGGATTGGTGTGGAAAGATTTTTATACATCACCCTCTTGGGGAAAAAAAAGCAGCTTGGAATGGCAGGCAGGTCTGGTCACAGGCTGGAGGCTGGAGGTTGGGTGGAAGGAGCAATGACAACAGAGGCTTAAGCAGGTGGACAGAAGAAGCAGCAGTAGGAACGAAAGCAGGCTGGTGGGTCTTCGTGGCTGGAGAAGAAAAAAATCATAGGAGCACAGAGTGAGGGAGAGAAAGTGAAACTCCAGTTCTTAGCTCTTGTGCTGCATGGATGGAGTCTGCAGGCTCTGGGCAAACTTACTAACTCTACTGAAAATCTACCTTAAAAAAATATTTGAGAATTCTCTCTGTGGTTAGCCAAACTGTAGATTTTTAAATTAACATCTAATATTCCATGTATTATATTTTAAAAGTTTATTAATAATAATTAAAATAAGAGACCTAGCTATTCAGTCCTCTCTTGAGAGAAAAAAAAGAGAAAGAGGGAGGAGCTAAAGAATTTATAAAACAATAACATGACCATGCAAATATGGAAGTGCAGAAGAGATTAAAGGGAATTTGGGAAAATAGTAAGGTACTTCTAGGGGATAAAGTCTAAAGTTCAAAATCTCCATATATACACAGCCTGATCCCATGTAACTCTATGGAATCCTCTTTATGCTTTCATCTAGATAAGACTATTTCAGACTTTTAGGAAATTAAGTAGAGAATTCCTTTTTCTTTGTTTTCTCCTCATTCATCACTGGAAATGTTTGCCTCCTCGTATACACAGTGTATGCTACCTTCTCAGAAACTCTTCAAAAATATGTTCTTACCAGATCAATTCTGATTCTTGTGAGGAGGAAGAATTTCAGATCACCTTCTCTATGTCTCCTCCATAGAATCTCCCATCTCCCTCAGAGAGCACTTCCCATCTTCCTGATTCCACATGGAAATGCACTTCAGAGTAAGACAGTTCTCCAAGTTTTACTCTTCACTTTAGACACAAAATGCTTTTTGTCAATATTGCATTGGATTTTTGAATGACTTTCTCCAGTGCTGGCTCTGACACCCTTCAAGGTTAGGAGTTTGGGTAAATCCCTTGTGTGCTTCAGTTTCCTCCAGTCAGTGCATGAGGGTTGTACTAGATGAACTCTGAAGGTTCAGCTCTAAATCTTGTGGCTTTTGCTGCTTCAGGCATCAATAACATTCAAGGATGTGGCTGTGGACTTCACCCAGGAAGAGTGGTGCCTATTGGATGATTCTCAGAAGGAGCTGTATCTGGAGGTCATGCAGGAGAATGTGCAGAATCTATTCTCTGTGGGAAAGGGCCATTTCCATTGTTAACTCTGAATCTGCCATTAAGTGAATGTCTTTATTCCAAGACAAATGTACAGGATTTCATAGCAAAAGAAAAATCTAACCATTGAAAATATTTGAGAAGGCAAAGAAGAGCAAGGCACATGCTGAGCTGGGGATTGGGATATAAAAGCCTCCACCTGCAAAACGTCAATTAATAATGGTAATTTGTCTCAGGTGCTATAAGATTTCAAAAAGGAATCAAAAAATTAAATGAGTGAAGTGGAAGAAAAATGGGGAAATCAAATGAAAGTATTACAAAAAGAAAATAAGAGCAGAGGAAACAAAATTTGTCAAGTGAAAAAAGAAGCACAAAAATGCAATAAAGAAAAGAGTTTCATAAAAAGTAGTGTTGACTAACAGGAAAAAAAAGGGTAAAAAATCCATTTGAGAAAAGAGTTCCAGGAAAGTAAAATGGACCAAATGGAAAAGGAGGATCAAAAGGTCATGGAAGAAAATCTTTCTTTTAAAATTAAAATTAGGCATATAGTAGCTAATGACTTCATGAGACATCAAGAAACAATAAAACAAAATTAAAAGAATTTAAAAATATAAAAAAATATGAAACATCTGACTGAAAAAAAAAACACCTGACCTGGAAAATAGACGCAGGAAAGGCAATCTAAAATTTATTTAACTAGCCCCACCCCAAAAAAAGCCTAGATGTCATATTCTATGGAAAGTTAACAAGTTTAGCTTTTGGCTTTCTTTTTAATTATTGTAACCATGAATTACCAACCCATCAAGATGGATTCTATTCATTCAAGGAGAAAAATAATTAATTTTAAAAAGGGGGTAGTCCTAGCATCATTGATGAAAAGAACAGATGAAAACAGAAAAGTTGATGTCCCGATACAGAATTCAAGAGAAGCATAAAAAGGTAAATAAGAAAGAGAAAATTTACAGGAGTCAAGAAGGTCAAATTGTTTATATGTCTAGTGGAAAGTTGATATTTGTAACTTAGGATTCCTATCCTTATCATAGTAGTTAGAAGTATACTTAGATGGAAGGTATGGTATTAAAGTGTTTAGGAAGGTATATGAAAAAAATTAATGGGTGTAAAAGAAGATAGCACTGAGAGAACAAAGAAGAAAGAAGTAATGTGGGGTAAAATATATCAAATAAAGAGGCATGAGAAGAAAAACTATTAAAATGGAGGGGAAGATGAGGGTGGTGACAGGCAATCAGTATAACTTATTCTCATTGAGAAGACCAGCCAGACTCATTGGTGTATAGAATATTATTTTACTCTATAGTGGAACAGAAGGAGAATAAGAAAAGTGGTGGAGGGAGGGCAATAATATAAGGGAGGTAGAATAGGGGGAGTGATTAAAAGGCCCTATAGAGAAGAAGGAGGCAAATAAGAAGAGTTGTGTTAGGGAGGAGAATAATATAAGGAAAGGGAAGTGATTAAAAAGGAAATGTGTGGACAGTGAAAGGAGAAAATGTAGCATTAAAAGAGGAAAAACAGATGAAGGGGAATACTGAGCTAGCAGTTATAACAGGGATTGTAAATGAGGTGAACTCTGCCATAAAATGGAAGCAGATAGCATCATGGATTAAAAATCAGAATCCTATGATATTTTGTTTCAGGAAATACATTTGACACACACAAGTAGACATTTAGAGAATAAAGGAAAGGGGACTGTTATTTACATAACAACAAGGAAATAAAAATAGAAAGTATAAAACTGTAGCTCACTTAAATCTGCCTAGTCTAGCTTTTATTCTTATTCCTCCCTCATTCTTCCCTCAAATCCCAGGCTAGATGATGGGAATGGAAAGAAAGGGAATAAACATTTCAAAATATCTCTTCTATGTGCTTTACTTGGTAAAAGAGTTCATAATTATCATTAATTTCATAACATCTTTATGAATTTGATTCTGTTATTACCCTCAATTCACAGTTGAGGCAACTGAGGCAAACAGAGTTTAAATAACTTGCCCACTTATCTCTCTGAGTCTGGTTTAAATTTGGTTTTCTAACTCCAAGTTCTGCTCTCTTATCCCTTCACTACCAGCTAACTTTAAATTCTATATAATGGAGGTTGTGGAAGAGGTAAAGAGGGAAATTTCTGATTGCAAATGATTTCCATGATATTAACCTCCTGAAAGTATCCCAAGAGTGAATACAACAGAAGCCATTCTGAAGGCATTACTTTCATGCCCTTTTTCCTTTAAAATGGACTATATATTTTTTATTTTTCTCTCCTGATCCTGTCTTTTGTAAAAATGAAATTTGGGAGATGCCATCTTTAAGTATATATATGTATTTTCTATGGACACGTGGAAATTATCAAACTACATTTCCCGTGGTCCAACGGGTTTCTGGTTCCGGTTCTTTGGGCGTGGGGATGCCTACGTCTCCACGCAGAGAACAGTTTAAATCTCCTGGGTTAGGAGGGAGTGGCCCTCTTGGCCAGCAGACTCAGGAAGAGAGGTAACAATAATGGCTGGGGCGGCAGTTTTGAATTCTTACTAGCACATGGTCTAATAACTTTATCTATCATAATGGCTTTAATTAAAATACTAATTTATATTATTATATCAGCCTTTATTATTTTTCATCTTTATACTTTCTTATGCCTAGGTCTCCCAGTTCCTAGGGAATATTGTTCCTCCTGTTTTCAGCAAGGGAAAGCACCATGTCTGCTAGAACAAAAAGGCCCAAGTAGCTCCTGTTCAGGTGAGTGAGGTGAAAGTAGGTGATTAAGGACTGTTATCCCAAAAGACTTTTATCTGTTGTAGTGAAGAGAGTGTTAGACCTGGGCACTGGTAGACCAATGTTGAATCATGCTGTTCATTTTTTGAGAGAGAGATGAGGGACTCAGTGTAGATCATGAAACATTATATATTGTAGATCATAAAATAAGATGAATAGTTAGTATGTGTGCATTAAATACCATGAGATCATTTTTCCCTTGTTAGTTTTTACTTTTTTACATGTTTTTCCATGTTTTCATGATTCATTTTCCTTCCTACCCATCTTCCCTCCCCTCTTCTGGAGCCAACAAGCAATTCCCCTGGGTTATATATAAATGTTATCACTTGATATCTATTTTCATATTATTTATTTTTGTAGTAAAGCAATCTTTTAAAACCAAAACTCCACATCATGTACTGTGGTTATAATTTATCACACCAGTACAAAACTCCAAGGTAAATAATAGATTTACTGAGAGGAGGCTAGTCTTACAATAAAGTTGGAGTCTGGTCAAGATCAGAACCAGAGATCCTGAGGTATAGGAGACAGCCTTTTATAGCAAGAAATCTGATGACACAGTGACAGAAAATATTCAAAATTAAAATAGAATGGATGCAAAATCTTTCACATGGACAGTTCTTAATTAATGATGCAAGTGCTAATTAAGCTAGAAAGTATAAAAAAAATCACTACAGTTGGTAACATATCTATTATTATAGGTGACCTTTCCAAGGCCTCTGCAAGAAGAGGTTGGGACCTAATTATTTTTCTGCTTACAGTTATGAAATAGTAAGAGACAGCAGTTGAATGCCTTTCTGAGTATCTTGTTATACAAAAAAGTGTAGTCCTCCACCACCTGTCTGACTATCTTCTTATACAAAAACAGGTGTGGTGGGTTAAGTGGAAACTTGGGTTATAAGCTTAATGTCAAAATACCTATAAACAAGATTTGACACCAACCTAATCTTTATTTTTTTAGCCGATGTTTATAATTCTTATAAAGCAAACTATATTATTTGACTGTTAACTTAAGATTAGTGATTGTTATTAAAATGATCATAAAGGATAATATTATAATCATAAAAGAGGTGAGGTATTTCACACTCACAGCATCCATTATATGAGTGATAAGCTATGTTTTTCTTCTGTGTTTCTACTCCCACAGTTCTTTCCGTCAATATGGATAGCATTCTTTCTCATAAGTCCCTCAAGATTATCCTGTATCATTGCTTTGCAACTAGTAGCATAGTCCATTACATTGTATTGTTCCACAAAGTTTCACTTTCTGTGTTCAGTGTTCTCTTAGTTCAGCTCATTTCACTTGGCATATGTTCATGGAGGTTCTTAAGGTTCATATAGAAATCATCCAATTCATCATTCCTTGTAGCACAATAGTATTCTATCACCATCATGTACCATAATTTTTTAATCATTCTTCAATGAAAGGATACTCCCTCACTTTCCAATTCTTGCAACCACTGAGAGTGGGGATATGAGTATTTTTGTACGACCCTTTTTTTTATTATCTCTATGGGATACAATCCCAGTAGTGGTATTGCTGGATCAAAGGGCATGCATTTTTTTAAAGCCTGTTGCGAATAATTCCAAATTGAATGACATATCTTTGCATGTTTTAACAATTAAATTTTCCTTTCATAATGTGTAGAGAGAAGGAAATGTATATTCCATTTTGAAAATTATTTCATGAAAGTTTAAAAAGAGTGAAGTTGCTTTTCTGCCGAGCATATAAAATTTACCAAAAAGGACCTTGTGGTAGTGCATCCAAAATTATGAGAACAGAATATCTAGAAGGTTACCTGAGATTCACAAAATTATAGCAATAAAGGATGAATGACCTTATAGGAAAGATAGAAAGGGCAATAGAGAAAGACTGTCCAATATGGAGGACAAAGCATGCTCAAGCAGAGCGTTTGAGTTGTAGTATAGGTGCAAGGAAGTTGGTATGGTCATTTCTCAATTCTTTACACATACCATGAGTTGTGAAGTATGATTGGAATCGTAGGCCTGCCTGTGTCATAGGTCCATTGTGAGGTTTCATTGTTATTGTATGTGAAAGTCTTTCTAAAATCATCCATCTTGCAGATATGACCAAATGGTGTACCCAAAGACTGGTTCTTCTTGTTTAAGATTAAAAACTAATTTTTGCCCAGGGAAATAGAATAAAAATCTGCTTACTTTCTGCCATCAGAGCAAAGAACTCTTATTGCCCTGTGTGTGAGTGTGTGTGTGTCCTTCTTCCTTCTATGTTTATATCATTATTTGTTTTCTTCAGAGACGGAGACTAATTTTGAAGTGAAGATGTCTATGGAGCTGAGGCTTTTTATGGAAGGATCTGGTCCCCAAAGATACATGAATGAGGGCCCCAATGACTTCATTTTGAGAGAAATCTGTGACTCTGATATCAAGATAAATAAAAGTCCAAAGAGTGACTGTGAATTTGATGAAACTGCAGAGAAATTCAACCAGTATTCAGTCCTAAATCAGTATATGAAATTGACCTTAAGAAATGCCTATTGTCAGGATAGACAATACAACAAATGCTTTCCTGAAGAAGTAGGACTTTTTCAGTGGAATGAGAAAACTCCTGAAAAGCCCATGTATCAAAGTAACCTAAGAGGAATGGCCTTTGGCTGCAGTTTAGACCTCATTAGACTTCCAAAAAGTAAATGTGTAGAGCTGTTTTCTGTGAATGATAATGGAGGAAGATCTTTCAATCAAAATTCTGAGCTTGGTACACATCAAATAATCCATTTGGGAGAGAAACATTATGAATGTAAACAATGTGGAAAGATTTTCAAACAGAGGAACTCTCTGGCAGTACATCAGAGAATCCATACTGGAGAGAAAC
>NW_025389818.1:0-4625 GCF_016433145.1 Gracilinanus agilis | reverse complement strand
CCCCTTCCCGCGGCCGGCGCGGGGAGGGGTGGCCCCCAGAGGGCCGAATTCGGCCCTCACCCTTGGCTGCCTTTCGCCGGCTCCCCTCCCCCTCCCCTTGAGGAAGAAAAACAAAGAAACAAATCAAATTCCTGTCTCCGCGCCGGGCCTCTGGGGACCCAGGAGGGAGCCGCCGAATCCCAGAAGTGTCAGGGCAGGAAGGTCACCTTGTCCCAGAGCCTCTGGGGCCGAGCTAGCCGGGGGCCACCCCAAAAGCCAGAGCCCCCCCCCCTCCGTGCTCCCGGCTCCTCCCCAGGGCTCCGAGTTCAAATTCTGTTCTCCCTGACCGGGAAAGCCGCCAGCCTCCTGGAACCCTCTTTTTCCCATCTGTCAAAGGGGGCTGCGTGTCTCCGGGCCTACCGTGCAGCCTCGAGAGGGGGAGGGGAGGAAGAGGGGCCCCTCGTTTCCTCTTCCCTTCTTCACATACCAACGAGGCTCCCCGGGATGGCCCTCACCCCCAAGCCTCCTTCGCAGGGGCCCTGGCCGCCTCCCGCCCTTGGCTTCCTCCCCAGGCCGCCCCTCCGTCCTCCCCCAGTTCCCAAAGCACGGCTTGGCCACCTGTTAAATAGAAACATCTTTATTTTATAATCATACATTCTTTATTACACGAGGAGCCGCCCCAGAAGACACTGAGAGGGAAGAGAGATGGAGATGGGGGGAACCCCAGCTCCGCTGCGTGACCTTGGGCAAGTCCCTCCCTTGGCTCACGAGCCTCAGTTGTCCCATCTATACTAAATGAACTACGCCTCGTCCCACCGCCATAGTCTAGGCACGCAGGGGGCGCCCAGTGAGCGCCCACTGATTGACTGGTGGACGGATTCTTGCTCCGCATCCTAATTCCTTTTCCTTCCGCACTTGGGCGGTCTGCAGGTCCCTCCCAGCTCCGACACTCTCTGCCCTAAGGTGGCCCCCGGCGCCAGCGGTCCGGGTTCTAGAGGTTCTCCCGTGCTGGCGGCCTCTGTCCCATTCCTGGGCTTCCCCTGGCTACGCCGCTGGTTCTGAGGACTCTCCGGGGGTCCCCGGTTCTAGGGCCCGGCTTGGAAGCCAGGACAGGCTCCTCCCTGGGGCCGGGCTCTTGGCGGGCAGCAGAGCCTCCTGGGGCTTCCAGGCTGGGACAGCAGCATGGCAGGGCAGGTTGGGGGAGCCCTGGGTCCCTCAGGGCTGGGCCCGGGGCCGGGCGGGGGATCGAGGGCGCGGTCTGGGCAGGCAGGCCAGACGGGGCCTGGCCAGGCGGTCGAGGGGCAGCCGGGCAAGCGGGAGGGGGAGGCCCAGGCAGAAGGGGGTCCTCGGGACGGGAATGTCGGCAAAAAAAGCTCGGTCCCTGGGAGGGGCGGGGGCGCCTTCCCCGCTTTGCTCCAGGTCCCGGGCCACGGCCAGGATCTCGTGGCGGGCCGCTGCGCTGCGAAGCCCACGGACGTCCAAGAGGGCGGCCACGTGCTTCCTCCTAGGGCAGAGGAGAGGGGATGGCGGGGTCTCTGCAGGCTCCCAAAGCCAACTCCAGAACTCAGAACCCCCCGCCCGGCACCCTCTTCCTTTCCCCAGCTGTTTGGGCTGGACCTTCAAGCGTAAGGATTCTGATCCCGGAACGTTTAGTCCTAGAACGTCACCCCCAGCCAGACCTAGAACCCCCCCCAATCTGGAGCCCAGCAAAGTCCTGGCCACCCCCAAAGGGGGCGCCAAGGCGCTCGACTCCCCATCCTGCCAGCTCTCGAGCCCTCCGCGTCCCTCCTCCCACACGACTGTAGCCCCCAAACAGGGCCCTCGGACCCCCAGCCCGGCTCACACCCAGGGGGCCCAGCCCAGCCCCATTTCATAGCTGGCAGAGGGTCTGGGTGATGCCCGGGTGGGTGCCGAGGCCCGAGCCTGGCTCTGCGCTGCCCGCCTGCCCTGCGGCCCTTCCCACCTCCTCTTCCTCTCCCCCCTCTTCCCCCCTCCACCTCCAGGCCCTTCCTGTGGCCTCCTGTTTGCCTCCCCTGTGCCCACGGCAGCGGCCCCTGTGAGCGGGAGGAAAATAATAATAATGCCCCGGCCGGCCGGGGCAGGAAACGGCCGTCAGACACGCTCACTCCACCCCCGGGGGCAGGAAACAGGGGAAAGCTGAGCCAAAGGCCCAGAAGGCCACGGCAGCCGGGCCAGAGCAGAGCTGGCCTGGGCCCAGGGCACCTCGGGGAGGAGGTGAAGGGAGCCGGAGAGAGGCCGGGGCCCTGGGTTCGAATCCCAGCCCCAGCACCCACAGGCCGAGGTCCTTCCCTTTGGCGCTGCCGCTAGCTTGGGCGACCCCTGCCCTGGCCCAGCTTCCCTCCCCTCCCCTCACCTGATGTCAGGGTAGTCCCGCACCAAGACCCCAACCTCCACCTGGATGCTCGGCGTGTCCTCCAGATGCAACACCTCGGCCAGATGCGGCACCACAGCGTCCAGCCAGGAGGCCTGCGACTCCTGAGGGCGGCAAAGCAGCCTCAGTGGATCCCAAGGCCCTGCAAGCCCTGGCGGTCCGCTTCCTTAGCCCTCCTGGGCAGCCCCCCCAAAGAAAGGGGACTCGGGGCACGAGGAAGGGAGCTCGAACCCATGTCTGCTCCTCGGCCTGCTCCTGGCCTGTCTACAATGCTTCAGAGAAGTCTTCTAGCTGGTCAGCACTAAGTATTGGCTCCCAGGCAGAGGAGTGGTCAGGGCCAGGCAATGGGGGTCAAGTGACTTGCCCAGGGTCACCCAGCTGGGAAGTGTCTGAGGCCACATTTGAACCCAGGACCTCCCGTCTCTAGACCTGGCATTCTAGCCGCTGAGCCACCCGGCTGCCCCAAGGGGCCGGGAGTCTAAGATTCTGATAGGTCTCAGAATCCAATTCCGAAGGTCCCAGTTGGAGGCATCCTCGATGGTCCTCTAACCCAACCTGCCTGGGGTAGGGCAGGGTTTGAACAAGGTCCTGTAAGCCTGACGTGAAGACTCCCAAGAAGGGGGACCCCATACCTCCCCGGCAGCCCAGCCCACCGGGGTCTCACGCTCCAAAGTTCTCGGAGTCCGAGCTGGGAATCCGAGACTCAAAGATGAATATTCCCTGCAGGGCCCAGGAGCCTCTTTCCCAAGAGGCCCAAACCCAGGCTTCCAGGGACCCCGGGGCTCCCCCACCCCCGGGGCGGCTTCCCAGCGCTCACCAGGCGTCGGAAGAGTCTCTGGAGCTGGGCAGCCTCATCCCTCAGCCTCCCGGCCACGCGGCTCCTAGAGCGGGCCGACCGGCACCGAAGACGTCCCCGCAGCAGGGGCCGCACGTATTCCACCAGGGCCCTGCGGTGCAGCTCCCCCACCAGGGCCTAGGCACGTGTCCGGGGGAGCGGGAAGGGGAGATGCCGGGATGTGGGAAGGAGAGGCAGATTGTCAGGCCAGAAGACGGAGGGGCCGCGGGAGGGTCGGGGAAGAGGAGAGGCACGAGGATGGCGAGGGGCCCAGAGAGAGAGAGAGAGAGAGAGAGAGACAGACAGACAGACAGAGAGAGAGACAGAGAGAGAGAGACAGAGAGAGACAGAGACAGAGACAGAGAGAGACAGAGAGAGAGAGACAGAGAGAGAGAGAGAGATGGGCAAATGAGAGGCCGGGGAGGGGCGGGAGGGCAGAGACCGGGGGCACATGTAAGGGGAGGCCGGAGGAGCAGAGGCAGAGAGAGAGACGAGGAGGGATGTGGAGCTGTAGACATGAGACGGGGCAGAGAGACAGACAGACAGAGCTAGAGCCAGAGAGTCAGAGCTAGAGCCAGAGACAGAAAAAGAGACGAGGAGAGATGTTGGGGAGGCATAGAAATGAGACCGAGACAGGGAGAGACAGAGAGAGAGACCTAGAGAGAAAAGAGATGAGAAAAGATTGGGGGGGGGGGGGAGAGAAATGAGAGAGAGAAAGACAGACAGAAAGAAAAAGAGAGAAACAGAGAGAGACGGAGACAGAGGTTGGGAGAGACAGAGAGACACAGAGAGTCAGAGAGAGACAGAGGGAGAGAGAGACACAGAGAGACACAGAGAGAGACGGGCGCTAGGCAAAGGCTCCATTTGAGAGGAGGAAGGACAGAGGCACCCGGGGGTGGGAGGCCGCCCTGCCCCTTCCTTCTGCCCATCTCCCTAAACGACGCCCTCCTTTCCGCCTTCGCTACCTGGTAAGGCTGGTCGTGCATTCTCCGCAGGGCCAGGGCCTGAGCCCCCAGGGTGCCCACGATGCCGTCCAGGGCCTCGGAGCTGGTCAGCCATTTCCGCCGCATCAGCTTGGAGAAGTGGGGCTGGGTTCATCCAGAGAAAGGAGAGGACGTCAGAGCACGGGGCCTCCTCAGACCCCACCCGGGCCCCTGAGCCCACAGGTCGAGGCTCAGGAATCCTTCCTCTTCCAGGCCTTAATGCTGGGAGGCCTGACGGCCCAGGTGCCCTCCCTGGGGGAGGGGGGGAGCACGCAGAGAGCCAGGGCAGCCCCCAATTAATGTCTGCTTATTCCCCAGAGGCCCGGACAAAAGCAGGTGCCGCGTCCCACCCGTCCCGGAGCAGCCCGGCCAAAGCCGCAGCCCTCCACTCCCCGGGCTGACCAGAGGTCTAGCATCAACAGGCAGTGCGGCTGGC
>NW_025389817.1:0-5486 GCF_016433145.1 Gracilinanus agilis | reverse complement strand
TTTAATTTCCAATTGGTTTTTGATTTGCCTGTCCAGGTGCCCTTACTAATTATTATTTTTATTGCATTATGATCTGAGAAGGTTACATTTATTATATCTCCTCTTTTGCATTTGTTTGCAATGATTCTATGTCCTATTACATGGTCAATCTTTGTGAATGTACCATGTGCAGCTGAAAAGAAGGTGTATTCCTTTTTGTCCCTATTTATTTTTCTCCATATATCAATTAAATCTAATTTTTCTAGGACTTCATTCATCTCTCTTACCTCTTTCTTATTTATTTTTTGTTTTGATTTATCTAGATCTGAAAGAGGATTATTTAGATCTCCCACTATTATGGTTTTACTATGTATTTCCTTCTTGAACTCTGCCATTTTCTCCTTTATAGATTTGGATGCTATACCACTTGGTGCATATATATTGAGCAGTGTTATTTCCTCATTGTTTATACTGCCTTTAATCAGGATGTAATGACCTTCCCTGACTTTTTTAATCATATCTATTTTTACTTTGGCTTTGTCAGAAATCACAATTGCCACTCCTGCCTTTTTTTTCTCATTTGATGCCCAAAAGATTTTGCTCAAGCCCTTAACCTTAAACTTGTGTACGTCCACCCGCCTCATATGTGTTTCTTGTAGACAACATATGGTAGGATTTTGGTTTCTGATCCACTCTGCTATTTGCTTCCGTTTTATGAGCGAGTTCATCCCATTCACAGAGTTACAATTATCAGTTGTGCATTCACTGACATTTTTGTATCCTCCCCTAGACCCACCCCTTCTTCTTACACTATTTTCTTTTATACCAGTGGTTTGCTTTGAGCCAGTATCCCTTATCCCCTCCCTTGATTGACTTCCCTTTCTGCCCCCTCCCTTGTTATTCCCCTCTTTTTGTTTTTTAAAGGCCTAATGAATTCCCTCCCCCTTCTTCTCCCCTCCTTTTTTTGACCTCCCCACTCCCCTGCTCCCTTTGGTTTATCCCTTCTGACTTTCTCAGTAGGGTTAGATAGAGTTTTTTATCCGAATGGATAATAAAGCTACTCTTCCCTCTCCGGGTTGATTACACTGAGAGTAAGGTTTGATTATTACATCTTAATGCTCTCTTCCTCTCCTTCTTATAATAGTATTTATCCCCTCCCCTTCCCATGCCCTCTTTGTGTGTAATAGAATATCCTATTTTTCTTATTTACTCAGATTTTTTTTCTTGGTGTCCCCTACTATTCCCCTCCTCTTTCCACCCCCCCTGTCATCTTAGACCATTTAGTATCCTATCCTCTCCCTATGAATTATTCTTCTGTTTGCTATAATAGTGAATATTATAATAGTGAATAGAGTTCACTACAGAGAATTATACATAGCATTTCTCCACATAGTAATACAGATAATTAGATCTTATTTAAGCCTTTAAAGAGTCAAATTTAAAAAAATTATAAGTTTTCTTTCTTTTCCTTCTGTTTCTTATTTACCTTTTCATGTTTCTCTTGATTTTTGTGGTTGGGTATCAAACTTTCCATTTAGTCCTGGTCTCTTTTGTGCAAAAACATGGAAATCTTCAATTTTGTTGAATGCCCATACTTTCCCCTGGAAGTATATAGTCAGTTTCAATGGGTAGTTGATCTGTGGCTGAAGGCCCATCTCTCTTGCCTTTCTGAATATCGTATTCCAAGCCTTGCGGTCTTTTAGCGTGGAGGCTGCCAGATCCTGTGTGATTCTGATTGGTGCTCCTTGATATTTGAATTGTCTCTTTCTGGCTTCTTGTAAGATTTTTTCTTTTACTTGAAAGCTCTTGAATTTGGCTATTATATTCCTTGGTGTTGACTTTTCTGTGTCCAGTGTAGAGGGTGATCTATGGATCCTTTCAATGTCTATATTGCCCTCTTGTTGTAGAACTTCAGGGCAATTTTGCTGAATAATTTCTTTAAATATGGAGTCCAAGTTTCTATTAATTTCTGTCTTTTCTGGAAGACCAATGATTCTCAAATTGTCTCTTCTAGACCGGTTTTCTTGGTCTGTCACTTTCTCATTAAGATATTTCATGTTTACTTCTATTTTATCAGTCTTTTGACTTTGTTTTATTTGTTCTTGTTGTCTTGAGAGATCATTATCTGCTAATTTTTCAATTCTAGCCTTTAAGGACTGGTTTTCAGCTATAATCTTTTGGTTTTCGGCTATAATCTTTTGGTTTTCCTTTTCAATCTGGTCATTTCTGGTGTTCAATTTGCTTATCAGTTCATTTGATTTCTGAGCCTCATTTTCCAATTGCAAAATTCTGCCTTTTAAGCTGTTATTTTCTTGCCAGATCTCATCCATCTTCTTCAACATCTCATTTTTGAACTCTTCAATTGCTTGTGACCAGCTTTCATTTTTTTGGGAAGGTTTGGATATGATTACTTGTTTGTCCTCCTCTGTTGTCTGGATTTTCTCTGTGTATAAGTTGTAGAGTGTTCCAGAGTTTTTCTTGATAATCTTTTTCTTCTTCTGCAGTTCTCGGCTTGCCATCGTTAGCCCTGCCCCCTTTCAGCTTTGTCTTCACACTCAGGGTCTGCCTGTGCTTTCTAAGCTGGGGGGGGGGGAGGGGGGAGCCTCCGGTCTCCTTGTCCTTGGGGTCAGGCCTCCTGATAGACCCCGGTCTGCCCCTCTGCCCCTCTGCCCGAGGCTCCTTCAGCAGTCTCAGGGGCTTCTTCCACAGCCGTGCTCCGGTTGGCACCGGGTCCTCACTGGAGGTCCAAGCCTGGGCTGGAGATCTTTATTCAAGCCTAGGGCACTGCCTTCACCCATGCAGACGCTAGGGAAAGTCCCTGCATTAGAGATCTTTGTCCCTGCCCGCCCAGACGCTAGGGAAAGTCCCTGCGTGCCCCCCAGTCACTTGGGGTCCCTAGTCTTGCAGCACACAGGTACAAGCCCTGGGGCTGCTAGTGATTTACTGGTTGCCCCAGTCCTGTTTTCACTCTTGTGCATTGACCTTGGTGTTGTGCGAGGTGTGTGGTGTGGGGGGTAGGGGTGGAGGGGCTTCTTCCTCTCTAGTTTTAGTGAGAGTTGTTTCCCCCCTTTATAGCATGGAGATGCCCCAATTCTGTGTACCTTCAATGCTGCACCCTGTTGTGGGGTTCCTTCGTTCGTTTGGGTTCGTTTTTATTTTCCCTTGAGGGGTCCTGTATGCTTCTGTTAGGAAAGATCGAGCAGCTGCTCCTTACTCTGCCACCATCTTAATCGGAAGTCCTTCCACTGAAGCACTGTTGATGGAGTTGTGAACTGATCCAGCTCTTCTGGAGAACAATGTGGAACTCTGTCCAAAGGACTATAAAATCATGCATACCTTTGACCCAGCAATACCACTAGTATGTCTGCATCCCAAAGAGTTAAAAAAAAAAAAGGAAAAGGACTTATACGAATAAAAATATTTATAGCAGTTCTTTTTGTGGTTGTAAAAAAATAAGAAATGGAGGGGATGCCTGTCAATTAGAGAATGACCAAACAAGGTATGTTATATGATTTTTATGGAATATGGAATACTGTTGTGCTATAAGATATGATGAGTAGGAAACTTTTAGAGAAATCTGGAGAAACTTACATGAACTAGTGCAAAGTCAAGTAAGAAGAATCACAACACTGTACACATTAACAGCATGTTGAACTATGAATAACTTGGCTATCCTCAGCAATACAATGATCCAAGACAATTCTGAAGGACTCACCAAGAAAAACTTTATCAACTTCCAGAGAAAGAACTTATGGGAGTGTGAGTGCAATTTGAAGCATATCTTTAAAAACTTTCTTTGTTTTTATTGGGGAGGCGGTAGTCTATTTTCTTTCACAATGTGAATAATATGACAATAAATGTATAACCTATATAAAATTGCTTACCTTTTCAATGAGAAGGGAGAGGAAGTAAAGGGAGAGAGAATTTGGATTTCAAACAAAATTTAAATGAATGTCTAAAAATTTTTTTACAAGGGGTATCTGGGTGACTCAGTGGATTGAGACCCAATCCTGGAGATAGGAGGTCCTAGATTCAAATCTGGCCTTAGATACTTCCTAGCTGTCTGACCCTGGGCAAATCACTTAACCCCCATTGCCTAGCCCTTACTATTCTTTTGTCTTAGAACCAATACACACTATTGATTTTAAGATGGAAGGTAAGGGTTTAAAAAATGTCTTTACAGATAATTGTAAAAAACAAAATATTTTTAAAAATTTTAAAGATTATATGGTATATATGAGATATATATTATATATGACCATGTGTAGCAAGAATGCTGGGTTATGGTTTCAATATCAGGAAAATATATAACATATTATATATGGATATAATATATAGATATAATATGTAATAGGTATATGGTAGATAAAATAGTAATAAAAATAAAAATCATATCATATTCACATACACATATAATATATATGTACAGAAAAGGCTTTTGACAAATCTATAAGGGCTAAAATAGGGATTTTGACAAAATAAAAGAATAGCTTGTTAAAAAAAGACTGTTTAATTTAAGAAAGAAGTACAGATAGAAAGATAGAAAAGAAGAAAGAGAGATTATTAATCTTATACCCTATAAATATACCTAAAATTCCTAATACTACCTAAAATTCTTAATACTACCTCTAACTGTCTTCTGAGGACAGTTTCTTCTGCTTGGCACAACCCAGGTCTAATATAATCTACTCTATAAATTATTCACTAACTACCTAACTCCCTAAAATAAAGGATAGCCACCACTCACTCACCCCTTCAATCAGTTTTTTATAGCAGCCCAACTGGTATCAGCCAACTGATAGCAGATCCTTGCCTATAAGACAGACCTCCTGCCCTCTAGAGATCCCTGAGGCAAAAAGCCCTTTAAAGAATAAAGCCAAAAGCCCTCTCAGTAAGCTCAGGCCCACCTTTATATTCCAGCAACTAAATGCCAACCCACACTATCAGCAACCAACCCCCAATGACCAACTCATGCCCAGCAGCCAACTTCCCCAAAACTGCCAGCCTTAACTGTCAGCAACCGACTCTCCTGTCATCAACTGATGGCCTACAACTGACACTGGTTCAGCAGGGAGCTCCCTAGTTGTTACTTCCTGTCACTGTGGGCTGGTTAATCCCTACACATCTCTATGTAAGAGGACCTCCAGGTCCCCCATTAAATTAAAAAAATTAAAGAATTCCTTTTTATAAAACACAACATTTTTTATGTTAAAAACCCTAAAAAATACTATGTATACTTAATATGGTAATTAGTATCTATCTAAAACCAAAAGATAGCATAATTTGTAATAGAAAAAAATACAAATATTTTCAGTAAGATAAGGGGTAAAGTGAAAATGCCTATTGTCACGCCTATTATTTGATATAGTTCTAGAAATATTTGCTATAACAATAAGGCAAAAAATTTTTGAAGAAATAAGCAAAAGCAAAGAAGAAATAAAATTGTCACCTTGTAGAAAATCTGATGGTTTGCTTAAAGAACCCTTGAAAGTCATTAAAAATTAATT
>NW_025389816.1:0-4377 GCF_016433145.1 Gracilinanus agilis | reverse complement strand
GCGCTGTTTCCACAGTCGTATACCCGTCTGCACTGGTTCCCCACTTAGGCTTAGTTCTGCCTCCACCCACGCCTCTACTCAGCCGGCTCTCTGCGCCCAGCGTCCTGCTCCGGCGCGTGCGCTCAGATTTCGCGTGCTTTTTTTGACTTAATGGGGTCCTAAGTCTTGCTGCTGTCAGGAACAGGTCCCGGAGCTGCTGATGACTCGATGGGTGCCCCAAACTTGCTCTATTTCTTTTTAGCTGGGTTCGGAGCTATAGGTGAGTGTGGAGGGGGTGGGGGTGGGGCGGTTGCTCAGCTCGCGATTGAGTGAGTGAGAGCCCTTTTTAGCTTGGAAATGTCTCGATTCCACGTACCTTCCACGCTGTGCCCTGTTGTGGGGTTCCTCCGTTCGTCTGGACTTGTTTTTATGTCCCCTTGAGGAGTTTTGTGTGTTTCGGTCAGGAGAGGTTAAGAGCTGCTTCTTACTCTGCCGCCATCTTAACCCGGAATGTCGAGAAGAACTTATTCTTAATTCCCAAGAAGATAAATTCTCTTAGGACTATCAGGTTGAGACCTGGGAAGGTGAGAAAATTTCTTGTAAGTTGAAATTGTGTCATTTTATTTGTATTTTTATCCCAGCAACCATCACGGTGCCTGGCACCTGGTAAGCACTTAATATTTGTTTGCTGATTGATGTGTGTATGTGATTGGGCACAGGAAATTTAATACCCAAGAGATGTTCTGAGGTTGTTTGTTGGGAAATTCTGGTGTCCAAAGTCCAAATGTCTAGAGACAGATGGGTGCCTGTGTCATCACTAGCCAACTGTGTGATATTGGATAAGTCCTTTTCCCCCTCCGACAATGGAGGATCAATAATTTATCATCTGTCTATCCTAAACTTTGAATTGCCTCCAGTGCTACACATAGTAGCTTAATAACTGTTTTAAAAAAACCCTTAACTTCTGTCTTAGAATAGATACTTAGAATCTGTTCCAAGGCAGAAAAGTGGTAAGGACTGGACAGTTGTGGTTAAGTGACTTGTCCAGGGTCACACAGCTAGGAAGTATCTGAGGCCAGATTTGAGCCCTGGACCTCCCATCTCATCTCTAGGCTCAGCTCTCTACCCTCTGAGCCACTTAGCTGTCCCTTTGAATAAATGCTTGTTGAATGAACACATGTATGAATGTGTTGAATAGCACATCACATCAGTTGAATATTTTGGATTTCTTAATATGCCTCTTAGGGTCATTGATTTAGATGTGTAAAGAGGCCATGTAGTTTAATATCCTCATTTTACAGACAAGGCTGACAAAGCTCATGTGACTAGCCCAGGGTAATAGACTTAAGCATCAGAGTAAGTGCCTTCATGGGAGAGGAATGGAAAAGTGAGGAAAGGGGAACTGAGGCTTCTTCGGTTCAGTGGGAAAAGCATGGAAATAAGCATCAGAAAAGTTAATTACAAGCTATGATTGTGGTGGAATTTTCTTATGACATGAGAAATGATAAAAGGAGGAGAAGCTAGGTGGCTTAGTAGATAAAGAGTCAGGCCTGGGGTTGGGAGGACCTGGGTATTTTGATTGCCTAGCCTCTTCTGCCTTAGAACTGATACTCTTTTAAAAAATGACAAAAGGCATGGTTTCTGAGAAATCCAGTAGACTTATATGAACTGATACAGAGTAAGGTGAGAAGAACCAGAACAATTTCAACAAGGACAAAAATATTGCAAAGACAAACAGTTTTTTAAAGACGTAAGAATTCTGATCAGTGCAGTGATCTAACTCCATTCTAGAGTTGATGATGAGACATGCCGCCCAGCTTCTACAGAGAGATGATGGACTCAGGGTGCAGAAGGAGACATCTTTTTTGGGACATGACCAGGTTTTGCTTAATTCTACATATATTTCTTACAAGGATTTTTCTTTTTCTTTTTTCTTTTGCCAGTGGAGTGAATGAGAGGAAAAGAAAGTAGATTTTTGTTTATTAAAATAAATGAAATTAAATTTATAAATGGAGTCTTGGTTGTGCCATTTACTAACTATATGACCTTAGTCAAGTCACTTCCCTAGTGGACCTGCAAAATAAGAACACTAGACTATAATTGCTCATATGTCTTCTAACTTTAAGATTCTGTGAGCCTGTGGGAGGGAGGCCAGTTGATAAGTCTATCTTCTTCTGCTCACATTCTCTTCAGTCTAGTGGGTGAGTTCATAGGGTAGGATGAAGAAGACTTTATCCCTACTTCCTACACCTGCACCCACTCCTCAATCTGCTTCTTTTATTCCATTTTTTGGGCAAAAAACGATTCTCCTTGAAAAGGCAACAGCCAAATCTTTAGGAAATGGAAGCTTGGAACAACTGCATTGCTGTGAGCAAGAGAATGAGCGAGCAGCCCCAGCTCTCAGCTTTGCCTCACTGCAGAGATAATTCATTTAATCATTATTCACCCGACACCCCATCTCATGAATGTTTGACTGTCAGAACTAAATTCCACCCCAAAGAAAAGCTGTTCTCAGAGAAGATTTGCAGTTGTTCTTAAAGAGGGAGAGGGAGAGAGAAAAAGAAAAAAGAAAAAAGTTATTTAAAATAGACACGTGGAGATTCTCTAGGGGAAGGAGGCAAGAATTGTGAGAACAGTACAGTCAAACTTGAATCTTCTAGGTTTAAGATTTTACTGATGGTCTGAAAATGAAAGGGAACCAAGCACCCTCATTCCTTCCAAAGCCCCATCACAATTGTCTGCTCAGGAGGGGCCAATTCCAAAGGAGAGGGAGTTTGTTTGATGCCAAGGGTTAGTAATGTCTTCTTGGATTAGAGGAACTTTGTGTCTTCTTCAAGGAAGAAAAAAACATCACACATCCTTAAAGGGTGAACTCTTTATATTGCTCCCAAACTGGAGATCTTTCTGAGAAGAGGATTAGGGTAAGCTTTGTGAGGGTTGGGTGCTGAAATGAAGCCCAATAAGTCTGGATGTGATTTCTGCTTCAAGTTACCTATCTTCTTCATGAGTTTAAATTCTCTTTACGTTCACGGTGAAGATGGCAAGGCATAGAGGAAGCTTTGAGGTAGGAAAGTATAAAGAAGTGAGGATGAAACTTCAGCACTTAGCATGGAACCTCATATGTAGTAAACCAGTGGTTGAATTAAATGGCATTTTGTGAAACGAATGTTGGATTTGGAATAAGAGAACCTGGGCTCAAATCCTTCCCTCCTTCCCTCTATCCCTCCCTCTCTTCCTTCTTTCCTTCCTTCTTTCCTTCCTTCCTTCCTTCCTTCCTTTCTTCCTTCTGGCTTTCCCTTCCTTCCTTTCTTCCTCTCTCTTATTCTCTTTCTCCCTTACCTTCAGTTCTAAGACAGAAGAATGGCAAGGGCTAGACAATCAAGATTAAGTGACTTGCCCAGGGTCATATAGCTACAAAGTGTCTGAATCTGGATTTGAACTCAGATCTCTTTGACTTTGGGCCCAGTGTTAATTTAGATTCAATGCCTTTTCTCATACTGGCTACCCTTGTGACTTTGGGCAAGTCATTTCACCTCTAGACACATCAGAAGTTTGCTTTTCTGTAATATAAGGCGTTTGGACTAGATGACCTCTAAGATCCCTTCCAGTTCTAAATCTATAATCCTATAACATGAATAACAATCCTTTGAAGTAGATAATACTGCAATTATTATCCTCATTTTAATGATTTGGAAAATTAACCTCAGAGGAATTACCTGTGTTAGCACAGCTAATGTCAGAACGAGGATTTGGATTTAGTTCAGCTCCAAGTCCAGAACTTTCCCCACTGTTTCATAATCCCTATAAACATAGGTTATATATTTATTGAGATCTATACTTATTGGGCACTAGGTGTTCCATGATATTAAGTACAAGGTGTAAGACTATACTATTGTTTTGCATCAATAATCATTTTCCAGTTTACAAAGGAATTTCCTTAACCACAACCCCTAAAGTCAGTAGCACAAATATTAGGTAGTGTGTGGAAAGAGCGAATATGGACCTAGGTTCAAATTTGGCTGCAGACACTTACTAGCTGGGTGATTCTCAGCAAATCAAAGAAAACTGACTGGCCAGATGTCATATTGCTAATAAATGATAGACCTGCAAATCTTGCCTCCAACTTCAGGATGTTATCCATAGCTATAGATGGATGGGAGAAGGAAGAAGCCTAAGAAATGATTGGTCCCACTGTTAAGGATTGTTCAGTTTGGCATGAGAGATAAGATGTGATTGCCTGCCCTTTGATCCAGCCATACAATTGTTGGGTTTGTACCTCAAAGAGATCATAGATTAAACAGACTTGTACGAAAATATTTATAGCTGCGCTCTTTGTGGTGGCAAAAAACTGGAAAATGAGGGTATGCCCTTCTATTGGGGAATGGCTGAACAAATTGT
>NW_025389815.1:0-4607 GCF_016433145.1 Gracilinanus agilis | reverse complement strand
GTACCCCAAAGAGATCATAGATAAACAGACTTGTATGAAAATATTCATAGCTGCGCTTTTTGTGGTGGCAACAAATTGGAAAAGGAGGGTATGTCCTTCAATTGGGGAATGGCTGAACAAACTGTGGTATATGCGGGTGATGGAATACTATTGTGCTAAAAGGAATAACAAACCGGAGGAGTTCCAGGTGAACTGGAGAGACCTCCAGGAACTGATGCAGAGCGAAAGGAGCAGAGCCAGAAGAACATTGTACACAGAGACTGATATACTGTGGTAAAATCGAATGTAATGGGCTTCTGTACCAGCAGCAATACAATGACCCAGGACAATTCAGAGGGATTTATGGTAAAGAACGCTGCCCACATTCAGAGGAAGGACTGCAGGAGAGGAAACATATAAGAAAAACAACTGCTTGAACGCATGGGTCGGGGTGGACATGATTGGGGGTGTGGACTCGAAACTACCACACCAATGCAACTACCAACAATTTGGAAATAGGTCTTGATCAAGGACACATGACAAAACCAGTGGAAATGTGCGTTGGCCATGGGTGGGGGTGTGCGGGGGGCGAAAGGGAAAGTAGGAGCATGAATCATGTAACCATGTTAAAAGTGAATATTAATAAATGTTTTTAAAAAATCAACAACTAAATAAAGTAGAAATTATGAAAATTAAAGAAAAGATTGATAAGTTGAAAGTAAGAAAAAAATTTGAATCAATATTTAAAATAGGAGCTGACTTCAAAAAAAACTAACAACCCCATCCCACCCCTAGCTAACCTGATTTTTTTTAACTTTTTTTTTTTAAACCCTTAACTTCTGTATATTGACTTATAGGTGGAAGAGTGGTAAGGGTAGGCAATGGGGGTCAAGTGACTTGCCCAGGGTCACACAGCTGGGAAGTGTCTGAGGCTGGATTGCTAACCTGATTTTTCAAAAGAGAGGGAAAATCAAATTGGTCATATCAAAAATTTAAAGAACTTAAAATAAATGAAGAGGAAATAATGGAAAATATTGGAAACTATTTTGCACAGTTATATGCTAACAAAACTGTTAACTTAGTGAATACTTGCAAAAATACAAAATACTGAGATTAACAAAAGATATAAATCTTTTAAATGTATTGCAAATATTTAAGTAATAGAAATAAATTAAACTAATGAATACAAGCATAATATATTACATATATTTAAATAATCCAATAGCAAAAAACCAAAACTGAACAAGCCATAGGACTCCCAAAGGAAAAACTCCAGATTCAGATGGATTCACAAGTAAATTCTATCAAACATTTAAAGAGAAATTAATTGTAATCTCACATAAAATATAAGCAATAGGAAAAAAAGAAAGCACCCGTTCTACCTTAGTACCAAAAAGGAGAGACATAGCAGAGAAAGAAAACTACATCCCTAAATGTTGACACAAAAAATTTTAAATAAAATATCATCAAGTAGGTTACATATTAGAAAGATGATACACTATGACTTAAATTAATACCAAGAAATCATGATTGCATTAATATGTGGAAGGCTATACATATAATAAATAATATCAATGATGTAAATTGCAAAATCATATGATTATAGCAATAGACATTGAGAAGAATTTTGACAAAATCCAATACTCATTTCTACCAAAAAACCTCTAGAAATAAGACTAGATTTTTTTTTAACATAGCAAATAATATCTATCTAAATCTAAGAGTAAGCTTTATTTGTAATGGAGCAAAGTTAGAATCTTTTCCAATAAGATGAGAGATAAATCATGGATGACCACTATCATTCTTATTTAAATCATCCTAGAAATTTTGGTGATAAATTTGTCAAATCCTGTAAGCATAAGTAATCTACTCTCTTGTTTGCCAACTCATATGGAGCTTTGGTGAGCCTGCTTCCACTAGTGAATAATGATGTGGAATGGAGGGAACCTGCTCCAGTTCAGATTATGTACAGGTATTCTGTGACTTTTCCTGTCCATTTCGAAGAAATACCTTTTAATTGGCTGTTGAGCTAACTCTGAAATTCCCTACACACAAGGATAGAAGCTCAAGCCAATAGAATCAGAAGAAACTGAGAGGGTTATAAACAGCCAAATTCTGGAGACCTGAACTGCTTGTATGCATGTGGGTTGGAAGAGTAAGTATTGCTTCATATTCAGGTTGCTCTAAGAGACTTAATGTCATTTAATGGATTAACAGCCTAAACACTTTTGGGACACTCTGCATTTTTTATTTCACTTTTTTTGTGTTTATGTTGTATTCCCCCAATAGAAATGTAAACTCCTTGATGGCAGGAACAGTTCAGTTTTTGTCTTTGTAATGTCAGCACCTTGTATAGTGCCCAATAAATGTTTGTAGAATGAATGGAGTAAGGACTCGAATCCAAGTATTCTTCATTCCTCTTCTAATATTTTTTACCCCGCACCATACTACCACTTCCATTTTAAGATTAATAACAGAGTCAGCATTTGGAAGGTGCCTCTAAACTTCCCTTTTTCAGAGTTTGTAAATGCAGGGACATTCTTGAGTTTAGTTACAGAGTCTGAAAAGGATCTTGGTTTTTACTAGGGTCCAGGCAGCAAGTTCCCCAAAGTCGAGGACATCTCTCTCTCTCAGATCCAGAAAATAAGAAAATACCAGAGTTAGAAGATCTGTTACCCCAAATCCTGCCCAGTGGATAAATCTCTTTTCCAACCCTCTCAAGAAATGGTCCCTCAGCCTCTACTCGACCACTTTTGAAGAGAAAAGGTCACTTCCATTTTCAGGCAATTCTAACTATCAAGTCTTTTAAGTCTTTGAAAAAGCAGTCAATTCAGTTACTCTAGAAACAAGCTCAATGTGAGAGGTACAGTAGAATAAGATCTTGGAGTCAGACCTAGATTCAAATCCCCATCTTCATCATTTATTGCTAGCTGTATGATTCTGGGCAAACATAATACTTCGACTAATAATACCACATGGTGTGAGTAAAGTTTAATGCTTTGTAAATCTTAAAACACCTTGTTATCGTGAGCTAGTTTTTATTAGGCTTATAGACATAGGGAATGGACTCAAATATTGTGTTTACCTTTTCTATCTCCAGGCAGTAAAGGAACTTCTGAGATAGCTGTGTAGATCACCATAGATTCCACAGATCCATATTGGAATAGTTGAAAGTTAGAAGATCCAAGTTCAAATCCTAGGTCTTTAATTTACTTGAACAAATCACTGACCTCCTCTTGGCCTTGGTCTCTGTCTTATGAGGGAATTGCCACAAATTGGCAAAGGTGATAAATGATGGAAATAATTAATGTTGGTGGGGCTGTGGAAAGGTAGATACACAAATACAATTGAAGGAATTGCAAATTAGTTCAGGTGCTTTGGAAAACTCTTTGAAATTCTGTGAGAAATGTAACTAAGCCCTTCATATATCTTTTGACTCAGTGATCTCTCTACTGGAATATACTCCCAGGAAAGGTTAAAATAAAAAATCCTATATATACCAAATATTTTTGACATGACTTTGAAGAAGTGAAAAAAAAGAGGGTATCCATAAACTGGTGAATAGCTGAATGAATGAAATGAAAAATTGACATGAGAAATAACAAGCATGAGGCATTCAGAGATATTTGGTAAGACTTATATGAAGTGACAGAGCAGAAAGAGAGAAAATATGTGTGAGAGAGACCAAGAGAAATATACACAATGGCTACCATATTGGAAAGTTGTTTGTCTTTTGTTTTAAAGAGGACCAATAACTCCATGAGTTGGAGCCTCACTTTCTCTCCAAAAATCATCAAAATTCAGTGGCAAGACAAAAGTCAGGACAAACTGGCAATGGCCTGAGATGTGTAATGAAGCAATTTAGGGAATAGAATAGAAATTTATGATGAGTAAGAAGTGCCTAGCTTGGCTGTAAGCTTTGAACATTCTGTATTGGAATTGGGGGGAGTGGAACTGTCAGTGCTGGTGTGAGAGGGGTTTTGGAGCAGCCAACAGTGACTCCATAAACCTGAGCTCTTTGGGATTGGAGAAGCTTGAAGACAACACCTCTCAAGGCAACCCTTGGTGGTGGGAGTGTCTGTTTCTGGTGGACAGTTTGCAGGCATTCTTTCCTACCTGGTATCTATTGGCTGTGCAAGGATTTGGTTCCTGTTATCCTGAAGCCATCAAAGGAGCAGCCTGGACCAGTTGTGAGAATGCCAATACCCAGCTCTCCCTCTAGTCTTCAGTCAAGGCTGTCAGCCTGACTAAAATTAGGTTGACAGAGAAACTCCCTCTTAGATCCCATTTCTTGTCAGTTAGATATTCCTAGTTATAGATATACCTCTCCCACTCTCCTTACCCTTTTAATACATTAAGCTGTTTTGTTTTCCTTCCTGTTTGTTTTCCTCTTACCTCAAAGAACCCATAGTGTGTGAGTAGTTAATCTTTGAGTTATTCCCTGGTTTGTGACAGAGACCAGTAATCCCAACTGTCATTCCTTTAGTGAAGGGTTATCAGATTTACTCTGCCTCTGATACACTATCCTTCTTTGTGAATTTAATCTGTAAGTGGCAGTTGCCCCAAACATCTACTGGTTTCTCATAGATTAACTTATGTTTATATATTTATATATATATATATAATAT
>NW_025389814.1:0-14242 GCF_016433145.1 Gracilinanus agilis | reverse complement strand
AGAAATAATAAATGTAACCTTCTCAGATCATAATGCAATAAAAATAATAATTAGTAAGGGCACCTGGACAGGAAAGTAAAAAACTAATTGGAAATTAAATAATATGATTCTTCAAAACCAATTTGTTAAAGAAGGAATCATAGAAACAATCAACAATTTCATTGAAAAAAATGACAATGATGAGACATCCTACCAAACTGTGTGGGATGCGGCCAAGGCAGTCCTCAGGGGGAAATTTATATCCTTGAGTGCATATATTAACAAATTAAGGAGGACAGAGATCAATGAATTGGGCATGCAACTCAAAAAATTAGAAAGCGAGCAAATAAAAAATCCCCAGATGAAAACTAAATTAGAAATATTAAAAACCAAGGGAGAAATTAATAAAATTGAAAGTAAAAGAAATATTGAACTAACAAATAAGACTAGAAGCTAGTATTTTGAAAAAACAGAAAAAATTGACAAAGTACTGGTCAATCTAATAAAAAAAAGGAAAGAATAAAACCAAATTGATAGTATCAAAGATGAAAAGGGAGACCTCACCTCTAATGAAGGGGAAATTATGGCAATCATTAAAAACTATTTTGCCCAATTATGTGGCAATAAATATAACAATTTAGGAGATAAGGACGAATATTTACAAAAATATAAACTGCCTAGATTAACAGCAGAAGAAATAGAATACCTAAATAATCCCATATCAGAAAAAGAAATTGAACAAGCCATCAAAGAACTCCCTAAGAAAAAATCGCCAGGGCCTGATGGATTCACGAGTGAATTCTATCAGATATTCAAAGAGCAACTAATCCTAATACTATACAAATTATTTGATAGGATAAGCAAAGAAGGAGTCCTACCAAATTCCTTTTATGACACAAATATGGTAGTGATTCCAAAGCCAGGGAGATCAAAAACAGAGAAAGAAAACTACAGACCAATCTCCCTAATGAACATAGATGCAAAAATCTTAAATAGAATACTAGCAAAGAGACTCCAGCAAGTAATTAAGAAGATCATCCACCATGATCAGGTGGGATTTATACTAGGAATGCAAGGTTGGTTCAACATTAGGAAAACCATCCACATAATTGACCATATCAACAATCTAACAAACAAAAATCACATGATCATCTCAATAGATGCTGAAAAAGCCTTTGACAAAATACAGCATCCATTCCTATTGAAAACACTGAAAAGTATAGGAATAGAAGGATATTTCCTAAAATTAATAAACAGTATATACCTAAAACCATCAACAAACATCATATGCAATGGGGATAAATTAGAAGCCTTCCCAATAAGATCAGGAGTAAAACAAGGATGCCCATTATCACCTCTATTATTCAACATAGTACTAGAAACACTAGCATTTGCAATTAGAGAAGAAAAAGAAATTGAGGGTATGAAAATAGGCAAGGATGAGACTAAGCTATCACTCTTTGCAGATGATATGATGGTCTACTTAAAAAATCCTAGAGAATCAACTAAGAAGCTTGTAGAAATAATCAACAACTTTAGCATAGTTGCAGGATACAAAATAAATGCACATAAATCATCAGCATTTCTATACATTTCCGACGCACTAGAGCAGCAAGAAGTAGAAAGAGAAACACCATTCAAAATCACCCTAGACAATATAAAATAATTAGGAATCTACCTACCAAAACAAACACAGCAATTATATGAAAACAACTACAAAACACTTTCCAAACAAATAAAACCGGATCTAAATAATTGGAAAGCCATTGATTGCTCACGGGTAGGACAAGCTAATATAATAAAAATGACAATTCTACCCAAATTAATTTACCTATTTAGCGCCATACCTATCAAGCTACTAAAAAACTTCTTTACTGAATTGGAAAAAAATTATAACAAATTTCATTTGGAATAAGAAAAGATCAAGAATATCAAGGGAAATAATGAAAAAAAATGTGAAGGAAGGGGGCCTAGTTGTACCAGATATTAAACTATACTATAAAGCAGCAGTCATTAAAACAATATGGTACTGGCTAAGAGATAGAGAGGAGGATCAATGGAATAGACTTGGGGTTAATTACATCAGCAAGACAGTGTATGATAAATACAAAGAGCCCAACTTTTGGGACATTAATCCACTATTTGACAAAAACTGCTGGGAAATTTGGAAAACAATATGGGAGAGATTATGTCTAGATCAACATCTCACACCCTACACCAAAATAAATTCAGAATGGGTGAATGACTTGAATATAAAGAGGGAAAGTATAAACAAGTTAAATGAAGACAGAATAGTTTACTTGGCAGATCTGTAGGAAAGGAAAGACTTTAAAACCAAGCAAGTGTTAGAAAAAATTACAAAATGTAAATTAAATGGTTTTGATTATATTAAACTAAAAAGTTTTTGTACAAACAAAAACAATGTAGTCTAAATCAGAAGGGATTGGGAAAAAATCTTTATAACGAAAAACTCTGACAGGAGTCTAATTACTCAAATATACAAGGAGTTAAAGCAATTGTATAAAACACCAAGCCATTCCCCAATTGATAAATGGGCAAGAGACATGAATAGGCAATTTTCAGGTAAAGAAATCAAAAGTATCAATAAGCACATGAGAAAGTGTTCCAAATCTCTAATAATTAGAGAAATGCAAATCAAAACATCTCTGAGGTATCACCTCACACCTAGCAGATTGGCTAAAATGAGTGAAGGGGAGAGTAATGAATGTTGGAGGGGATGTGGCAAAATTGGGCCATTAATGCATTGCTGGTGGAGCTGTGAACTGATCCAGCCATTCTGACTGGCAATTTGGAATCATGCTCAAAGGGCTGTAAAAGAATGCCTGCCCTTTGATCCAGCCATACCATTGCTGGGTTTGTACCCCAAAGAGATCATAGATAAACAGACTTGTAGGAAAATATTTATAGCTGAGCTTTTTGTGGTGGCAACAAATTGGAAAAGGAGGGTATGTCCTTCAATTGGGGAATGGCTGAACAAACTGTGTTATATGCGGGTGATGGAATACTATTGTGCTAAAAGGAATAATAAACTGGAGGAGTTCCAGGTGAACTGGAGAGACCTCTGGCAACAGATGCAGAGCGAAAGGAGCAGAGCCAGAAGAACATTGTACACAGAGACTGATATACTGTGGTAAAATCGAATGTAATGGACCTCTGTACCAGCCGCAATACAATGACCCAGGACAATTCTGAGGAATTTATGGTAAAGAATGCTACCCACATTCAGAGGAAGGACTGCAGGAGAGGAAACATATAAGAAAAACAACTGCTTGAACGCATGGGTCGGGGTGGACATGATTGAGGGTGTGGACTTGAAACTACCACACCAATGCAACTACCAACAATTTGGAAATTTGTCTTGATCAAGGACACATGACAAAACTAGTGGAAATGTGCATCGGCCATGGTTGGGGAGAGTGAGGGGGGGGCAAAGGGGAAAGGAGGAGCATGAATCATGTAACCATGTTAAAAATGAATATTAATAAATGTTTGAAAAAAGACTATAAAGGGAACAAATTTAAAATCCCCAGTTAAAAACTAAATTAGAGATTATAAAAATCAATTCACTTATTTAGTGCCATACCTATCAAACTCCCAAGAAACTTTTTTATTGAATTAGAAAAAATTATAACAAAGTTCATTTGGAAGAACAAAAGACCAAGAATATCAAAGGAAATAATGAAAAAAAAATATGAAGGAAGGTGGCCTAGCAGTACCAGATCTTAAACTATAGTATAAAGCAGTAGTCATCAAAACATATCATACTGGTGAAGAGATAGAATGGAGAATCAGTGGAATAGACTAGGAGTAAGTGACATCAGCAAGAGAGTTTTTTAAAAACCCAAAGAACCCAGCTTTTTTGGACAAAACCACACTATTTGACAAAAACTGCTGGGAAAATTGGAAAACAATAAGGGAGAGATTGGGCCTAGATCAACATCTCACACCCTATACCAAGATAAACTCAGAATGGTTGAATGACTTGAATATAAAGAAGGAAAGGAAACTATAGGTAAATTGGGTGATCACAGAATAGTATACTTGTCAGATCTATGGGAAGGAAAAGATTTTAAAACCAAGGAAGAGTTAGAAAAAATAAATCATAAAATATAAAAGAAATAATTTTGACTACATTAAATTAAAAAGTTTTTGTACAGACAAAACCAATGCTACCAAAATTAGAAGGGAAGAAACAAATTGGGAAAATAATTCTTTATAACAAAAACTCAGATGAAGGTCTAATTACTGAAATATAAAAGGAGGAAAATGAATTGTACAAAAAAATCAAGCCATCCCCCAATTGACTAATGGACAAGGGACATGAATAGGCAATTTTCACATAAAGAAATCAAAACTATCAATAAGCATATGAGAAAGAGTTCAAAATCTCTAATAATTAGAGAAATGCAAATCAGAACAACTCTGAGTTATCACCTCACACTTAGCAGAGTGGATAAAATGACAACAAGGGCAAATAATGAATGTTGGAGAGGATGTGCAAAATTCGGACATTAATCCATTGCTAGTGGAGTTGTGAACTGATCTAACCATTCTGGATGACAATTTGGAACTATGCCCAAAGGGCTTTAAAAGACCATCTGACTTTTGATCTAGCCATAGCTGTGCTTGGATTATACACCCCACCAAAAAGAGATAATAAGGAAAAAGACTTATACAAAAATATTTATAACTGAGCTCTTTGTGGTGGCAAAAAATTGGAAAATGAGAGAATGCCCTTCAATTGGGGAATGGCTGAACAAATTGTGGTATCTGTTGGTGATAGAATACTATTGTGCTCAAAGGAATAAAGAACTGGAAAAATTCCATGTGAACTGGAATGACCTCTAGGCACTGATGCAGAGTGAAATGAGCAGATCCAGGAGAACATTCTACACAGAGACTAATACACTGTAGTACAATAGAACATAATGGACTTCTCTACTAGTAACAATGCAAGGATCCAGAGTAAAGCTGAGGGACTTATGAGAAAGAAAACTAGCCATATTCAGAGGAAGAAGTGTGGAAGGAGAAAGACAGAAGAAAAGCAACTGCTTGAACACATGATCTGATGGGAATATTATTGCAGATGTAGACACTACACAATAACTCTAGTCCAACTATCAATAATATGGAATTAGGACATGATCAATGATACATGTAAAACCCAGTGGAATTCTGTGTTGGCTAAGAGGGGTTAGAAGAGTTTTTTGGGAGAGAGAAAGAACATGAAATATATAACTATGGGAAAATATTCAAAATAAACATTTAAAAATGAAATACTAAAAAATATAAAAATGTAACACAATAAAAAAGAAAAATGAGTAAACAAACTAAAAAAAATAACCAGCTAAATCTAAAGAATTTTTATACAGACAAAGAACAATGTATATACATAGAAGGGGGCAGTGAAAGCAAAAGAAACACACCTAAATTCTAAAAGAAAAGTATGTATTGGATACAGATTCTGGAAGAGCTCAAGAAAGATCTCAAAAACCAGAGACAGAGGAAAAGTGGCATAGATAAATGAGAGTGATGCATATAGAAATAAAAGTGATACAAGAAGAAACATCCCATTAAAAAAGAATGACCAAAAACTGACAAAGGAAAATCAGGTCATAAAAATAAGAATTGACCATCTAGAACCCAATGATTTCATGAGAAATCAAGAAACAATAAAGAATAATCAAAGGAATGAAAAAAAGAGGAAAAAATGAAATATCTTATTGAAAAAACAACTGACCATAAAAATAGATCTAGGAGAGACAATTTGAGAATTATAAGACTACCCGAAGCCATGATTAAGAAAAAAAACAAAACCTTGGACATCAAATTACAGAGATCCTTGAATAAAAAAATAAAGTTGAAATTTATAGAATTTACAGATCACCTCCAGAAAGAAATCCTCAAATAACAACTTCCAGTAATTTAATAGCTAATTTCAAGAGCCACCAAGCCAAGGATAAAGTACTTCAACCACCCAGAAAGAAACCATTTGAATACTATGGAGCAACAATCATGATCACAAAGGGCCTACTGGCTTCTTCATTAAAGGATCAAAAGGCATGGAGTATGATATTCAGGAAGGCAAAAGATTTGGGGTTAGAACCCAGAGTCATCTATCCATCAAAACTGAATAGATTCTTCCAGGGAAAAATATGGATGTTCAATAAAATAGATTTCCAAGCATTCCTGAAAAATAAGCCAGACCTAAACATAAAATTTGAAGTCCCAATACAAGACACAAGAGAAGCCCCAAAAGGTAAATAAGTAGGAGAAAAATTAATATCAGAATGTTAATATGTCTACGTGGAAAAAGAATATTTGTACTTCTCAAAAATGATTCTCAGTAGTAGGAAAATAGAAGGAATTTACTCAGAAAGAGGGTGGGGAAGGGAGTTCATTATGATAATGATTATGACCTTGTTTCTGTTTTGCTAAGTCAACAATGAGAGGAAAAGAAGTGGAGTTAATGAACATGAGCAGTTTCTTGGATTCATTCCTGTCTCTTCTACCCTAGATATTTGACTATGAAAGGGAAGAGAGATTTAGGATAATAGTTTGAGCTTATACTGTGGTCTAGTGAACCGTTTCTCTTTTGGAAAGTAAGGGCATGATTGTAGGAAATGGGAAATAGGAAGACATTGAGTATTTGTGGGAGGTATTGATTGGAAAAAGTGCTTTTGAGGAATGAACTTGTGCTTTATGTCATGAGAGAATCAGATTAATGACTAAGGTAACACAGTAGTAATAGCAATGGTACCAATAAGAGTCATAGTAGCAATGATTTTTATCATAAACAATGAGGTGTTATTAGGCACTTAAGAAAAGCTTATGTAATTGAAAGTAAATTCAATACTTCCTCTTAATTCTCTGATGGATTTCTTTCTTTGGCATCTCCCTCCCACAACAAGCTAGTGAAAGAAAAGGCTGGGCAAAAAAGTCTCTGAGTAATGCTTGACTTTATTAGGTGGGCAAAGCAAACAAATCAGAGGTTTACAGATTTCTCAATCAAATCTGAGTTTTTTTCATTATCATTGACAAATTTTTAAGACAAAAAATTCACTGAGTCGTAAGACTTATAGAAGTTATTTTTTATGTAACAGGAACCTAAAGGCCATAGACAGGTCAGAACATTTTGGTCTAGGCTTCTTACAGGGGTCATTCTTAACATCCCAACTCCCAATCCTGAGAAATTCCCAACCTCCTCCCCTGAGGTCTAGCTGCCTCTTATATATTAATTTGAAATAAAGAATAGTAGAATGGAATATAATCACACACTTGCTAATGTTGTAACTCACACTTAAAACTATCATTCCTTTGGTGGAGTCAAGATGCCAGCTTAGAAGCATCAAATGTCACATCCTCTGTGAAAATCCTTCCACAACAATCAAAAATAAAGTGCTTTGAGTGGGACACAAAACCAAGTATAATAAGATAGAGCCTGGGGACCCTCCAGCTCAACTCAACTTAAAAGGTATGCAGAGAAGGTTGAATTCTTGGGTTTAAGGAAAAGAAAGAAGGAAGATCACAGGAAACTTCCCCACCTACTGTTCTGAGACTTGGGCAGTTGCTGGCATCTTGGAATGAAGGCTCCGGCCTGGAGGGAGTGCTTTATACCACAGCTATGCAAGACCTAGAGCTCTGAACACAGCTGGCAGGAAGGCAGGCAAAGAATAGGGGCAGAGAGGAGGGAAGCCTGATCACAGCCATCAGTCATGACTCTTCTATCCTGAGCCTCTGCTTTTGGAGGTTTTGGCCTCAGGGCACATTGAGCCCTGAAGATGAGCTTGGTTGGCTTAATCTCATCTATCAATGTGCAGATAAGAAGCTTCCAGAGGACAGAGAAACTCAATTTCCAAGACCCCTCTCCTACCTACTGTGCTGAGACCCATGATAAGAATCCAAGGTTCAAGAATCAAAGGTTGCAATGACAATGATGGAGTACCTTGGTATCACCACAGGACATTTAGGGATTTGACCAAGGCAGCTTGCATGGAGGCAGCAGGCAGAAAGGAGTAGAAAGGGTTACTGAGGGTATCTACCTGAAGCCTCCACACCTTCACTTTCACCTTCAGCCTTTGCTGGAAGCTAGGGAAGATTTGGCCTCAGGGCATATTAATACAACTGGTCAGCTCCATCCACCTAATCTAGTTAATAAGCTTAGCAGAGGAGAAGCCCCTTCAGGGCAAAAACTCCCAAACCCAGGGATGCAGCAAATAAACTGAGGAGCAAAAATACAGGCAGAGAAGGAGTGGAAAGAAGGAAAAATATGAGTAAACAAAAGAAAAAGAAAAAAAAAGATATTACAATTGGCACCTTCTATCCAGGTAATGAATAAAGAACAAATACAACAGAGGAAGACCAAGGAACACCAATCAAAAACTGAGGAATTCTAGCAAATTGTACACAGTCTTTTGAATAACTCAAAATACAATTCAAAAAGCAATTAATAGAGACTGAAGAAAATTGTGGAAAGGACTTAAAAAGCAAAATAGGCCATCTGAAAACAGAGGGACATGAACTAAAACAAGAAATAATGTTTTAAAACCAAAATTGATCATTTTGAAAATGAGACTAAGAAGGTAAAGGTTAAAAACAATGACCTACAAAGAAAAATAGATAAAAAGAAAAAGAATGTTCAAAATTTTAGGAATGAAATTCAGTCTTTAAAAATTAGAATTACACAATTTGAAACAAGTGATTCACAAGGCAGCAAGAAATCTATAAAACAAAATCAAAAGAATGAAAAAAGCAAGGAAAATATGAAACACCTCATTCACAAAACTACACACACCTGGAAAATAAATCTAGGAGAGACAATTTAAGTATTATTGGACTACCAGAAAATCATGACAAAAGAAAGAGCCTCGACATCAATGTACAGGAAATTATCCAAGAAAACTGCCCTGACATTCTTTTTTTTTAAACCTTTAACTTTTTTTTAAACCTTTAACTAGGAGTATAGGCTCCTAGGTGGAAGAGTGGTAAGGGTAGGCAATGGGTGTCAAGTGACTTGCCCAGGGTCACATGGCTGAGAAGTGACTGAGGCCAGATTTGAACCTAGGACTTCCTGTCTCTAGCCCTGACTCTCAATCCACTGAGCTACCCAGCTGCCCCATGCCCTGACATTCTTTTTTTTAAACCCATACCTTCCATCTTGGAGTCAATACTGAGTATTGGCTCCAAGGCAGAAGAGTGGTAAGGGCTAGGCAATGGGGGTCAAGTGACTTGCACAGGGTCACACAGCTGGGAAGTGTCTGAGGTCAGATTTGAACCTAGGACCTCCCATCTCTAGGCCTGGCTCTCAATCCACTGAGCTACCCAGCTACCCCCTCCTGACATTCTTGAAGAAGGTAAAGTAGAGATTGAAAGAATCTACAGATCACCTGCATTAAATCCCCAACTGACAATGCGCAGGAATGTTATAGCCAAGTTCAAGAATTTCCAGACCAAGGAAAAAATACTATAAACTGCTTAAAAGAAACCATTCAGATATCATGGAGCCACAGTTAGGATAGCACAGAATCAGGCTGCATCCACACTGAAGGACCAGAAGGCATGGAATATGATATTCCAGAAAGCAAGGGAACTGGATCTGTAATCAAGAATCAACTACCTAGCAAAATTGACTATATTCTTGCAGAGGAAAGTATGGTCAATTAATAAAATAGAAGACATCCAAGCATTCATAAAGAAAAGACCTGATTTAAACAGAAAATTTGATGCCCAAACAGAATTCAAGATAATCACTAAAAGGAAATTAAGAAAGGGGGAAAAAAATTAAGGCACCCAATAAGTTCAAATGATTTGTGTTCCTGTAAGAAAAGATGATATTGGTAACTCTTAAAAATTGTTATTATCATCATGGTAGCTAGAAGAAGTGTACTGAGAGTGTACAGTGACAAACTGAATAGGATGATATGTCAAAAATATATTTTAAAAAGATGATAATACTAAGAAAAATGGAAAAAGAGATAAAATTGGGTAAATATATTTTTTCATAAAGAATCTCATTGAGGGAGGGGAGAAGACCAATAAAATGGAAGAGTGGAAGAAGCTAGTGACAGGAGCTAGATGAATTGTACAAAAAATCAACCATTCCCCAACTGATAAATGAGCAAGGGATATAAATAGGTAGTTTTCAGATAAAGAAATAAAAGCTATCAATAAGCACATGAAAAAGAGTTCTAAATCTCTCATAAATAGAGAAATGTGAATCAAAACAGCTCTAAGGTACCACCTCACACTTAGAAGATTGGCCAATATAATAGCAAAGGAAAATAATAAATGTTGGAGGGGATGTGACAAAATCAGGACACTAATACTCTGCTGGTGAAGTTGTGAATTGATCCAAACATTCTGGATGACAATTTAGAACTATGCCCAAAGGGTTTTCAAAGACTGCTTGCACTTTCATCCAGCCATACCACTGTTGGGTTTGTATCCCAATGAAATAAATAGGAAAAAATACTTGTACAAAAATATTCATAACTGCACTCTTTCTGGTGGCAAAAAACTGGAAAATCAGTAGATGTCCATCAATTGGAGAATGACTGAACAAATTGTGGTATCTGATGGTGATGGAATACTACTGTGCTTAAAGGAATAATGAACTGGAGGATTTCTATGTGAACTGGAATGACCTCCAGGAATTGATGCAGAGCATAAGGAGCAGAACCAAGAGAACACTATACACAGAGACTAATACATGGTGGCACAGTCAAATATAATAATCTTTTCAACTAGCAGCAATGCAATGATCCAGAACAATCCAGAAGAATTTATGAGAAAAAATGCTATCCACATCCAGAGAAAGAACTGTGGAAGTAGAAATGCAGAAGAAAAATTATGATTGATCATATGGCTCAATGGAGATATGATTTACGATGCTGATTTTAAATGAACACTCTATTATAACTAATAATAATATGGAAATGGGTTTTGAACAATGATACATGTAAAATTTAGTAGAATTGTTCTTCAGCTCTGGGAGAGGGGAGAGAGGAGAGGAGGGAAAGAATATGAATCATGTAACCTCAGAAAAATATTCTAAATTAATTAATTAAATACAAATATTTAAACTATCATTCCCTGGAACCACATTATTGACTTTTGCCTGGGACTATATTCTTAAGCTACAAATCACACAATTACCAAGTATCAAACTAAAGGAATTAAACTAAAAAAAATGAAAGACTTCTTAATTAAATTTCTAAGACAAACAAGATTACAAACTCCTTGTATATAAATACTATGGAGAAAACTAAATGACTCAATGGATAGATTTCCATGCCTACATTGGGACAAATATATAATTTTTTTAAGACAAAAGATAAGTGTTAGGCAAAAAAGAAAGGTAATACTATCTATAAATACTTTGCCACATCACTTCTAGACTCCCCAGGGCTTAGCACATAGCAAGTTTTCTGTCAGTTGCGTGGAATGTATAAATCTCAATACTATCCAGTTAAAAGTAAAATGCACATGAAAATTCATCATGAATATGTAGTGCTTCTTTTTATTATCAAATTTGGTTAATTCTTGATAATTACCAAAGGAGAAGACACCATGAATTCCATATCATGATTCATGTAAGGCTGTTATTGTTTAGTAGTTCAGACACTTTTGACTCTTCATGACCTTGTAGACTGTATCACATCGATTCTGTACTTTTTTTTTATTAAGATACTATAGTTTGCCATTTCCTTTTCTCATCTGGAGAAGATTCCTCCAATGCCTGGGTAGTGACACACTATTTTTCATCCACTAAATGATCTACCTCCTACCAATCTTGAGTTTTTCTTATGTGGAAATATCCTCTCTTAGTAAACTAGGTGCGGGAAAACATTGGTACTCTCTAATCTTTTTTTTCCCTCTTGGCAAGCCCTTGAGCTTTTGCTTATGTTGGCACATTTCACTTTCATTAGATATCCTTTGCTGTCAGGACATCTCAGGGAAATGTTCACATGAATTATTGTATGTGACCTTAGTGTCTTTTCATGGTGTTCTACTCACAAAAGCCTTATAAGCTTCATATTTCCTTTTTTCCTCACTGAAATTTTCATAATCATCTGAGGTATGATTTTGCTGGCAGATGAAAACACTGACTTCTTTTTTTTGGCTGCCTTTATGATAATAAGTTGATCTTAAAAATAATTCATTGGCCAAAGAGAAGGTGGTTGGTTGGATTCAGTCCACCTACTGGTGTCTGACAAGTATTGAGAAGGTAAGTGATTTGTACAAGTTCCTATAGACGAAAAATGACAGATGATGAAATGGAATCAAGGTCTTCCCAGTTCTTAGGCCCACCCTCTATCCTCAATGCCAAGCTTTTGCTATCTGTAAAGGAGGGATAATGAGAGTTGAAATATGAGAAACAAACAAGACCGAAAGTCAAAAGACTTGGGTTCAAATGCTCTTCTGACATATAGTGAATATGTCACCTTTGTCAATTTTATAATGCCTTAAGTCTTCATGACTTCATTGGAGAATTTATTGGCAAAGATACTGGAGTATTTTTCAATTTCCTTCTCCAGTTCATTTTATTAATGAGGAAATGGAGACAAATGGGATTAAATGACTTTTCCAGGGTTATATATCTAGTAAGTATCTGAAATCAGATTTGAAATCAGGAAGAAGAGTCTTCCCAAGTACAAGCCAGGCACTCTATCCACTCTGCCACCTAGCTCTCCCAATGTCTCAGTGATCCAAGTAAATGCTGAATTCTGGAAGTCTGTCTTGGATCAAGTTTAGATCTCTTAAAGAAAAGGAATGTATGCATTGAGAGTTACCAAAAGCAATAACATCAGAGGGCCAGTGTTGGTGTTCGTGCATATGTTTGTGTTTATAAAATCCATATTACATGATTGTTATTTGGATTATGTGATAATTTATGCATATTTCTTTGCATACTTTATACTATTGTAATCCTCCTTCTCTTTCTCCTTCTGTTCCTTCTCCTTCTCCTTCTACTCCTTTCCTCCTTATTTTATATATTTTTTGGATTACATCAGACTACATCATGTAATATATCATATCAGGTTAGATTAGGGTAGGTTCAATTATTCTGTGTTATGCTTACATATATGCTCTGTGTTGTGCTTACACATATGGCATTTAACACATACATTTAACACATACATCATGTAACCATAAATACATATTTATGAATGCATATTTTATGCTTTATAAGAGATATAGAGAGGAAGAGAAAGATAGGCAGACATAGAAAAATTGTGAGGTTTCAGAAAATGGTCAAATTGCAGAAACTAACATTTATTTCTAGGAGTTGTTGAAAAGAAAATAATGATACCTTAATTGTATCTTTCAAACTTCAAAGCATATATGTAACTATATTTTAGATAAATATACATGCATACATACACATTAACCTTTGTGTATACATTACAATATATGATTGGACTATTTAAATATAATGTCTATATACATATCATATCAGTATGCATTCCCACCCGCCCTTACACCTGGCTTTGCATTGGAAATAATGTCACCAAACATTAAAGTTTTATTTTGATTTAATTTGGAGGATCTCATCTAGGTCTTAAATTTTTCCTACCTTTGTATTCTTTGCAACAGATGTGGGCACATAAACTGCAATTATTTTTATTGTGGTCTTTTTTGCTTATGTTCATCAAGAGAACTAAACTGTGAGACGTCTATTAAAATGATGTTTCTTGTTGCCTTTGAACACATGATAAAACCAACTGCTCTAACACCTTTATTTGCTTCTCAAGGGGAGATTGACACATAACTTCCATTTAGCTGTATTTTATTTCGTGGGAAGACATATATAAGAATAAAATTTGTGATTTTTATGACTCAGTTCCTTGAATAATATCCTGAAATGATAACTCAAATGTAGGGTAATTATAGGTAGCAAATTAAACATTGCTTAAAATCCTCTGATTCTTCCTAACTTCTATGTTTTTGAAGGGTAGAAAGACAGGGTTATATACTTCCATATTTATATGTTCTGTACCCTGAATAGACTACATAATTCTTGAGGGCAAGAGCAGTTTTCACATGTGTATATTAATATTCATTGTCTTTCATAATATCTGAAAGGAAGAAGGCACTTAGTAAATGTTTTTGCACTTGTTGATTTAATGATTTATTTTTTGACTACAATGATCACCGGAGAATATGAAAAAAGGAATAAAGTGGAATAAAGGGCCATCTCTCTCTCTCTCTCTCTCTCTCTCTCTCTCTCTCTCTCTCTCTC
>NW_025389813.1:0-11789 GCF_016433145.1 Gracilinanus agilis | reverse complement strand
GAGAGCGAGAGAGAGAGAGAGAGAGAGAGAGAGAGAGAGAGAGAGAGAGAGAGAGAGAATTTTAAATATGTAGAAGCTGCTTTGAAGTTTTGCCTCAGCAGTAACGGGTTTCAATCTGTGGCATGAATCCTTTGCTGCTGCATGTGAGGCTTGGCCATGTAGCATTTATGCTTCTCACCAGGAATGGAGGTGCAGAGGCAGCCAGCCAGCATTGAGCCAAGTGGCTTTCTTCTTTAAAGGGAATGGCAGTACTTTGGAGATTTGTAGGTGGAAGGATAAGGACTTGGGGCTATTAAATTCCAGTGGATGAGGAGAGTCTGAAATCTAAAGATGTACCAAATGGTTTGGCCTATGGTGCCCCTGTTGCTTTGGATTCTTATGACATTTTGATTGCTAAAGGTTTCATGATAACGAATCTGTCCATAATGCTTTAAGGTAAAAGGACTGTTTGGATAAGCAAAATGAGATAAGGAGAAAGCTTTGGTGTGTGTGTGTGTGTGTGTGTGTGTGTGTGTGTGTGTGTGTGTTTCTTTTTAGAGAACATTTAACCCCATCCTTCCTGCTCCATCTTCACACCTGTCCAGTCATCACCACCTCCTCAGAAATCAGTAACACAACAGGACATATTGGCGATGCTCATCTATATGGACAGAGTACTATACTTGGACATACCTGGCTTGAACTGAGCTCGTCATGTGGTTGGAATATGCGGTCACTGAAGGAAAAAAAATTTCATGTACCATCCAGGGAAGGTTATGCTGGTCAGGCCAAGATGGCGGATAGTGCTTAAATAATAGCCCATGGTCTTCTGCTGTTTTGGCTTGGGGCTATTCATTTTATGAGAATTTTCATCTTGTTACTTCTTGGCCATCAGTTTGTTTTTTCACATCTGCTTGTGAAAAAGTCAGCAATAATGAATAATGTCCAAAAATAGGTCTCCACTAGTTTCAGATAGAGTACTGCCTAACCCCAATTTTTGCTAGCCCTTGGATAGACTCATTTAAACAGAATGGACTTGAGACATTCAAACATTAAACTGTCAGAAAACCAGGGGTCATAGCCATGAATCACTCAGAGGACACTGTTTTCAGCAACTGCAGTGCAGAGTGAGATTGGGGGTAGGGGAGAGTTGGGGAACCTAGAAAGGATAGAGAAAGGCCTAGGGAACAACAATAGAAGCAGAGCTTTAAGTAAGTAGCTCACATACCCCTGCACCAAGGGCAAAAATAGATAAGATGGTTTTTGACAACTCTGTACTTCCAGTAGTAGGGACCATGAATGGCTAGGAAGCCCAACTTTGTTTGTTACCTGTGATTTTCCCCCCACACTAATGTCCTCTATATTTGGAACTTTTCTACCATGTCACACCAAAGCCCCATGAGACTTGGCACTAGATGACATGAGTCTGGGGTAACTGAGAGACCTCTTAAACTTTAACAGAATTTTTTTGTGTGAGGAGAGACAGTCTTGTTCCTTGAACTTGGGAGCAATGTCCTTTGAGCATAGGGAATAATGTATATTCTCCAGTAGAATATAAGCCTCTTGAGGGCAAACACTTTCATTATTGTCCTTGGATCCTTTTGTTCTTTTCCTAGCACAGCTCCCTGAAGGTAGTAAAATAGCTTGTTGAACTGAGTGAATAGACACTTTTTGAAACTAAGGTGAGATATAATTAGAAACCTATGTACAAATTCATAATGGTGAAAACCAAGTCTTTGGGAAGGTCAGTGTGGTTAAGGAGACTGAGAAGAGAAATACTGAAATTTCTGAAAGCTACTAGTGAGAAATCTAGTCTTCTTCCAAGAGACTGGTTCCTTGTGACCTTGGGAAAATCCACCTCTTCCTTGACTTTCCTGTAAGAAAGGCTGGACTGGGGTGAATTCCTGTGAAAATGTATTTTAAGAGGAGTCAAGAAACTGGCATGTATATTATCAGTTAGAATTTTCTGGTTTGAGAAACCTACTCATCCCTGTATATGTCCTTTCCTGCACTGAACTCCTCTGGTGCCTGGTCATGGCATGAAAATGACCTTTGGTTCCAGAAGGAAGCTATTTCAGTCATAGGAAATAGTGAACAAAGACAGTGGAGTACAAATTAGGAGAGAAGGGGGAGGAGAAAGTATTTTCTTTTGGTTGGAATACATAGTAAATTGAGGAGAATAACATGAGATGGGACTGAAAAGGCATTCTGAAACCAGATTGCTCTGAATGCCAGGCAAAGAAGCTTGAACTTTCCTTGGTAGGTTATCAGGAGCTCCTAACAATTTTGGAAGGGGGTTAGATTAGATGGCCATTGATGCCCCTTCTAGCTCCAAATTTATAGTCCCATGATCCTACAGGCCTTTCCATCTCTAAAGCCATGATTTCTATGACACATATTTTGGCCACAGCAACTTTCAGTGACCATTTATGAAGGTAGAGAGGGATGGCAATCTCAAAACCACTGGTCATGGAAAAAATCTCTTTTTCATGTGAAGTTTGGGGCCCTAAATTGGAAGTTAACTGGAGTCTCTCTAAGAGGTACAAGTAAAAAAAAAATAATCACCTGAGAGTGCAGGAGTCCTGTACCCAACTCTTCCTCTGACTTTTTTATCTGACTTTGAAAGAGTCATTTGGCCATATACATTCTCAATCTGCAGCAAAATGCATTTATCTATCCTCCTTCCATTCAGAACTTTCTACCAACACAACTTAATGAATTTGGCACTTCTGTGAAAAAGGGTTTAGATTATATAACGATCAAGGTCTGACTCCAAAAATTTGATAAAGATAACCATAGCTCTTAGACTTGGAGAAAATCTAGTTTATCTGTGACATAGGCGAGGCCACAGAGGCTCAAGGAGATTAGTTATTTGCTTATTCACTTGTAGACTCCAAGAATTCATTGGGGACTTGACAAATCCAGAATTAGAACTTGGGTCTCCTGCCATACTTAAGTAATTTTCCATTACACATATTGAATGTTCAGAAACAATTACATAGAAAGTGTAACCCTGACCAAGTTAGTGATTTGGGACTTCTGAATGGCAATGCGAGGAGAAATGGAGGCAGATCCAGAGTCTTGAGTTTTGTTGTTCCTAAAATAGATTTGTTTTTTGGAGAGGCTTTGTAAAAGTTTTGGAGTGTTAATTAAAAAAAAAAGTTATCATTATCTAAGTCAAAGTAAGAGTTAAGATATTATTTACTTAAAATGCATTCAAAAGGGAATTAAACAAGAATGTATTCCTTTTGCACACTTAGAATTCTGATGGACACCAAGGAACTTGTGATTTCATCAGTGTCAACTGATGTCAACCATACCTGCCTATAATTTCTCAAATAAATCTAGAAAGTTGCCTTAAGCTCATGGAAATTTAATGACCTTGCCTATGATCTTTCAGTATCAGAGTAGAATTTGAACCCAGACCTTCCTGCCATCAAGTCCAGTCCTTTGTCCATGGCACCATGCTGTCTTAATCTTTAGGATAATTAAAATTGTTATACTTTTATTTCAACTATATGCTTCATATTTATGTAATTCTTTAGAGTTTTACAAAGAACATCCCTCACAACAACCCTATAAAGTTGATAGTGCAGGTACTACTATTCCCCTTTGGTGACAAAAATTAGAGATTGAGGGATTAAGGTCTCCCAACTAGACCTTAAACTCAAGTCTTCTGATTCCCAGATCATCAGCCTTTCCAGCATTCAGCATTGCCTCTTGAGATGCCCAACACATTGCCAGCCACAAAAATCAGCCACATATTACAGTTACATGACCTGAGGTTATAGAAGGAATTTGCATCAAATGAATCAAATGGAACAGGGGAAATATAACCAAAACAACTAAGCCTGTACTTTAGAACCCATGATAGTTAACTCTAAACATTTCTAAGTCTTCAATGTATTTTTTTTGTTGTTACTTAGTTTTAAGCATAAAATAAATATTTGAAGCTAGTTAGACCCAAAGCATGTTAAATGAAGAGGGGAATAAACTAATTACCTCTGATCTACTTTTGCCCATTCTCCAGCTAGTTCCACCTAAAAAGGTAAATAAACATGAAAGGCTGTAGCCCTTTATCTTTTCAGAAAATAGTATTATCTTGAGGGGAGCTAGGTGGTATGGTAGATGGCCTTGAATCAAACTCATCTCCTTGAGTTCAAATCTGTCCTCAGACTCTTAATAGCCATGTGACCTTGGGCAAGCCACTTAACCCTATTTGCTTTAGTTTCCTCATCTGCAAAATGATCTGGAGGAGGAAATGGCAAATTACTCCAAGTATCTTTGCCAAGAAAACCCCAAATGGGGTCACATAGAGTCAGAGACAACGGAAACAACTCAACAACAACAAAAACAAAATCAGTATCATGGAGATAAACGTGTGTGCGCGCGCGCGCACACACACACACACACACACAGAATCTATACTGCATTCAGTTATATTTCTATTCCATGAACTTTTTTGGGATTGCCTATGTTTTTGCATCTAGCACAGATATGTTGATGTAGTCCATTCATTCATTCAGAAAATTCAGCAAGCATCAGGTGGCTGCTGTATGGCTAGCCATGTACTGAGCTGTTTGTATAGATTTAGGTGATACAAACATGAAATAAATTAAAAACAGAAACAGAAGGCATGCTTGTTATCTTCAAGAAGCCTGTACAAGGGGCAGGTAGTGGGTTTGGTGAATTGAGAGCCAACACTTGAATTAGAAGCTCCTGGATTCAAATCTGGCCTCAGTTACTTCCTAGTTGTGTGGCAGCAAACCCCCATTGCCTAGCCCTTACCTCTCTTCTGCCTTAGAACTAGTACACAGGATTGATTTTAAGACAAAAGGTAAGGGTTACATTTTAAAAAAAAATTTTTTTTAAAAAAATACTATGTATTGGCTCCAAAGCAGAAGAGTGGTAAGGGTGGGCAATGGGGGGTCAAGTGACTTGCCCAGGGTCACACAGTCGGGAAGTGACTGAGGTCAGATTTGAACCTAGGACCTCCCGTCTCTAGGCCTGGCTCTCAATCCACTGAGCTACCCGTCTGCCCCCTTAATTTTTTTAAATTTAAATTTGAGCTTCCAAACAAGGTAAACTCAGAAGAAACAACTTGAGAATTGCACACACAAGTAAGAGATAATGATGTCATAAGCACATTTGATATTTGAGTGAATATTTCTTCCTTCTCACCTTTGACTATAACTATTTCCTGATAAGTTTTCATATGATAGGCATTTGGGGACAGTTATGTGGCTTACAGTTATGCTTTGGAACTTTTGTTGTTTTTGTTGTTGGCATGGCATGAATGATCAAAACTGATCTTCCAGTTTAAGACTCTAATTATTTTTTGCTAAAGATCTGGCAATTCAATAAGAAGGAAATTTTAAGGGTTGCCAGGCTACAGATGACTCTGGGTTTTAGGGAAGGATTTGCTTGCAGAATACTAATAGGATAGGGACCATTCAGCATTCTTATCTAGACTTTTCCAATGAACTCTTGTAATATGGGTATTTGAGTGCTTATTTCTCTACAATTATTCTGAAAAGGTGATTAAAGACATAAGTGGGGTTTTATGAAGCAGAAGGTGACACACTCCTCAAAAGCAGTATCATTTGTCTTTCTGTTTGGTGCATAGTGAACATCAAGGGATCTGGTAATAAAAATAGGTGCTATTTTCTAGAAATCTGAGGGGGAGGGACAGAGAAGAGGAAGCAAGCCAGTTCTGATTTTTTTTTTTTTAACTTTTACCTTCTGTCTTAGAAATGATACTAAGTAGTGGTAAGGTATAGCAAGGGGGGGAGTAAGTGACTTGTCCAGGGTCACACACCTAGGAAGTGTCTGAGGCCAAATCTGAACCCAGCACCTCTCATCTCTAGGCCTGTCTCTCTATGGAGCCACTTAGCTGCCCCTGATTTCTAACGTCTTTCTCTTCCATTCCCTATTATTATGAATGAAGGTGAGATGTCTTTAAAAGACTTCATTACTGTTTTGGTTTGGGAGATGTGCAATGACGTTTTCAATATTTTTGATGACTTAAAAAAACAGGAAGCCATTCAACTTCCTATTCCTTGCCCTAAACATTTTTCTTCCCTTCTCTAATCTACTTCAACTTCTTTTATTCTTTCTTTCCTCTTTCTCCTTCCTTCTTTCTTTTCTTTCCTCCATCTGTCCTTTCTTTCGTTCATTCCCGTATTCCTTTCTAATTTTTCTTTCTAATATATCATAACCAACATATTATAGAACAATTCTGCTTTTTAAATGTTCTTTCTCTGTTACCATCCCTTCCTTCCATCATTCTACATATATCTTTTTCATAATCTAGCTGGCCCTACATGGCTGCATTACTTCCTCATCATATTCATTTGTATTTATTCATCAGATTAATTCTTAGAAACATTTCCATCTCTCTAGACTCAATTTACTCTATCCTATCTATGTACCCATTGAAATCAACTATGCAAAAGTTGTCTGTGTATGTATGTGTTTGTGTGTGATTATTCCTAACATCCCCTTTGTCTATCATAATCCCAAAAATCTTCCAGCTGATTCTTACCATTTCTACATCATCCTTTTTGGTCAGCATTAGGTCCAGTATTACACTTACCCATTAACACTTGCTGTAATCTCTGAAGGATAAAATTATCAACAAACCAAGTCAAGAATTTCTCAGCTGTTGTAATTTTTTTTAACAGAGAGACCTTCATCAGATGACTGAATAATCCTTTCCATAACTACTAGATACTCCCTCTATAACAGTTTTGTGATTTGCCTCCCATATTCATTATCTAGCTCCTCCTTCTAGCTCGGCAGTCTTAGCCCAATATTGCTTCTGTTCCTAAGACTGATCCTCATAAAAATAAGACCCAGGGTGCTTTCATATTCCAATTCATGGAGTTTCACACAAGAATATGTCTTCTTGATATGTACTTCAACCCCACTGCCACTTTTTAATCAAATTTGTATTCCTTTCTATTTTCATTCTCATCTTTTCTTTCTTACTTTCTTTTTGAAAAAATGTATAGCCAGATCAGAGCAAATTCAATAAGCAAAAAAATTGAAAATATTAAGAAAATAACATAGTTAAGGAATAAGTAAGCTTGTTTGGGAAATGGAAAGAAGAGGTTTTAATAAGATCTAATGACTATAAAATAAGAGAAAAAGGGGAAGAGAAAGGAATAAGTATATATATGTGTGTGTGTGTGTGTGTGTGTGTGTGTGTGTGTGTGTGTGTGTGTCTGTGTCTGTGTCTGTGTCTGTATATACCTACTATATCCATGTTTTACCCAGCTCTCACTTGTGGGTCCAAGAAGCTATAGCATGTGCAGCAGCCATCTCCTGGTAAAACCTTTTAGCAGACAGGCTAAATGAGGTATATTTATGGTAACTGAAAAGCCTCAAACCTGTCAGTGAATTAGAGGGATGTCTATTCCCCTGGCAGAATGGATAGATGAGAACAATTGGTTCCAATAGCCATGAAGGTAGATGAAGCAGGTACTGTGGAGTGCTTAGAGCTTGGTCAGACATGGAATATGCCAAAGTCATTGATTGCATCCCTGCCTATCACCAGTTGTCCTGATTTTTGTCCTGCCACTGGTCTTGAATGAGACCTCACTGAGTGAGGCTGATGACTTTGTGTAACTCTGCCTCACTTAAATCCAATTCAAGCTCCATGATGTCATTGTCCCTCTTTGAAATGATGGACAAGCCAAAGCAACTATGTTTCAGGCACTATGCTAAGTGCTTTTACAACTCTCATCTTATTAGATTCTCACAACAACCCTGGAAGGTAGATGTTATGTTTATCCCCATTTTACAAATAAGGAAACTGAGATAAGCAGAGATCATAGTAACTTGTCCAGGATTACACAGCTAGTAAGTATCTGAAGTCAGATTTTAATCCAGGTCTTATTGACTCCGGTCTGGCATATGTACTGTACCATCAGTGGAGAAAGTTGTTGGTATTTAACATGCTTAGATTTAGTCATATCATTCCTCTGTTCCAGATCTTCACTGGCTCCCCATTACTTAACACTTCAAGTAAAGTTCAAGTTTCTTTGCATGGCAATTCAAGACCCTCAACACTATGGTTTCACAATGCCTTCCTAGCCTTATTTCATTTTATACTCCGTTTATTCTGTGCTCCATCCAGAAATGAAATGTTATTCATCCCAAGTTTGTATTACACTTAACTGACTTTATGCCTTTGCAAATACTGTTTCCTGAGCCTGAAATCTCTTCCTCCCCCTCTTTAAATTCCTATCCATTTGAAAAAGTCTAACCCTAATGCTTTTTTTCCTATATGTGAAGTCTGAGGTAGAAGGTAGTATCAGAGAGAATATTTTTTCTATTAATTGTTATTAAAATACAAAAAATTAATTTCCAGAGGGCTAAGTAATATTTTTTCTGGAAAGGGGGTGGTAGGCCAAAAAAGTTTGGGAACCACTGTTCTAGACCATAAGCTCCATGAGGCAGAAACCATGTCTTAGCTAAACTTTGTATGTCTTCTGGTGCGTTACTCAGAATAAGTGCTTAATTCATATTTAAGTGAATAAATTATTGTCTTTGCTAGTAAGTGAAGATAAGCAAGAATCCATATTTTTCAGAAACTTCTGAGTTACCTTTCTTCCCATCTCTTGTAATTTGATTAATTTGTTCTCTATTGCCTGTCCTCCCGAGCTCTATACTTGTTTGCTTAAACTTATACTATCTGCTCATGCTTACCTTCATTGACATCTCTGGACTTTCCTCTTGTCTTCCTGCCATTATCTCTTTTGTCTAGTCAAACTCCTGGTCCTGATCCCCATAGACTTGTCCTGTCCTGTCACTATTAAAATTCTCCATTGATAGAGGCTGACACAATTCTGGTCATATATGCAGTCAATAAACAGTTCCTGAATTTAAATGCACATAGCTGCCTCAAAAGTATAATTTTTAAACTTACAAATAAAGCATCAGCTTTTTAAATGAGCCTTACCAAACCAAAACAGTCCACCAAATCCATAAACTAATTCCTTCCTCCATTCCTCCCTCCCTCCCTTTTCTCTTCCTTCCTTCCTTCCTTCCTTCCTCCCTCCCTTCTTCTCTTCCTCCCTCTATCCCTTCTTCTCTTCCTTCCTTTCTCCCTCTCTACCTTCCTCTTTTTTTTCTTTTCTTACTGAAAGAAACCAGCCTAATCTCACTACTGAGTAGTATAAAAGTTTTGAGCTGCTCCTTTTCCATTGTGCATTGGTTCAGTTCTCTTTAGGCAGTCTAGTAGGCCTCTTACTCTTTGGGGACTCACCATATTGGTACTAGACCTAATAAGACACCCCATTGGTTTTTTCCGTACTGAAACTCAGAACTCCCAAATTCAATCAATCTTCCAGCCTCAGCCTCTCGAAAAATTACAAGTATTTGCCACCATGCCCAGCTGATAAACTAATTTCTAAAAGAGCCCCCTGCTGTTCACATCATTTGCTTTATGGACTATTAACCTTGGGTCAATGACTTGAATGCAGTCCAGACGTCACTAGTAGTTATCATGATTGGAATGTTTATTAGGTTGGGTAACCCCAAAGGATCCAGTCTTTATGTGGAGTTTTCTACAAGAACATTACCATAATTGACACTAGTTTTCCAAAAGTTATCTTTTGCTTGAACAATCAATATCTTACTAAAATCTTGGTCCTTGGAGATGGCTTGGAGATAGCCAGTGGGGATGGGGAGGTGTGATATATTACTGTTGAGGTCCACATGTTCAATATTACCTCTTCTCCTTCAAAAAAAAAAAAAAGGGAAGGAGGAAGAAATTTTTTTAAATTTTTTTTTACCTTTTTTTTTTTTAAATTATTTTAAACCCTTAACTTCCGTGTATTGACTTATAGGTGGAAGAGTGGTAAGGGTAGGCAATGGGGGTCAAGTGACTTGCCCAGGGTCACACAGCTGGGAAGTGTCTGAGGCTGGATTTGAACCTAGGACCTCCCATCTCTAGGCCTGGCTCTCAATCCACTGAGCTACCCAGCTGCTCCCCCCCCCCCCTTTTTTTTAAACCCTTACCTTCCGTCTTGGAGTCAATACTGTGTATTGGCTCCAAGGCAGAAGAGTGGTAAGGGTAGGCAATGGGGGTCAAGTGACTTGCCCAGGGTCGCACAGCTGGGAAGTGTCTGAGGTCATATTTGAACCTAGGACCTCCCATCTCTAGGCCTGGTTCTCAATCCACTGAGCTACCCAGCTGCCCCCTGGAGGAAGAAATTTTGACAGAGATGAGCATGTTGAACAGAGTAAATAAATACAGTGCTCAAAAAAGCTATTAGTTTGACAGCTTTCCTTTTTTTTTTTTAAAGGAAAAAATATGTTGTTGGAATATTGACTGAAAACCAACTTTAAATAAGATGAGATTTCTCAAGATATATGCAGACCACAGAACCCTTTCATTCAGTTCAGTCTACCAATATATACAGACATCCATGGTATGCAAGGACTCAGACTTAATGATGTCTGAGGTCATCTAAATCTGTGACTCCTTGTTCTGCCCTTGCCATTGATAAAATAAGCAGAAAAGACTCTGTGATGGCATATAAAAGGTACTGTAGACTGATATGTGGGCTTCCTTTATCATTTGTTTTGATGGAGTCATGGAGGGAAGAAAAAAGGTTTGAGTGGTATATTAAAACAGACACACACACACACACACACACACAAGTATCAGTTCTAAGACAGAAGAGTGACAAGGGCTAGGCAATCTGGGGTTAAGTGACTTGCACAAGGTCACTCAACTAGGAAGTGTTTGAGTCCAGATTGAACCCAAGTCCTCCTGACTCCAAGCCTGGCTCTTTATCTACTATGTTACCAAGCTGCCCCAGTTTTAGTGATATTTTAAGGGAATTTATTGTTTGGGTCAGGTTAGCCAAAATAACCAGTTGTTTAGACATTTTGTAGCTACAGCTAGAAACTTTTCTTTCTTTCCTAGGCAATCTGGGTATTTGGTAAACCACAGAGGTAATCTGGTGTATTATAAAGTAACTTTAGGGCTGCCTCTTGAACTTCAGAAAGTGACCCTGTATGCAACTTGGCCAGTAATCTGACTCAGGCTAATTACAGTGATACATGTCATTGAATCATTACATTTGGTAGAAGAACCTCCTTCTCCCTCCTCTTCCCACACCTACGCCTGGTCCCGTTTACACTATTGCTTGAAGCAATGGAAAGTTCCTCCTCTTCAGGTGTGCAAAGTAGTCCATTCCTTTTCTGGAACTTCTTGTTCTCGTGCCAAGATCAGCTGTGCTGGCATCAGTGAGCTGGTGAAACTCTGCATCATGACTCTCCAACATGAATAAATCTGGAGCCAGCACCAGCAGTTTGATTGAGAGCTAGGGCAATGCCAGGGTACTTGTTATGTCTACACTGGGAGAGTTCTCTGTTCGAGGAATCAACGCCAAAGCAGCCATTGTTCCCCATTTTAGAGGCTGTGGTGGTTTTTTTCTGAAGGGAAGGGGTGCGCGTAACATTTTGTCTTTGAGCTGCCTTAGGACCTTGCTGTATGACATAGAATGAGATTTGGTGAATAGATATGTATAGAGAGATATGCTGCCCAAGTCCCTGTGGGAAATTTTGAAAATAAAAAGGGCAAAGACAGTAAGTTAGACAGAAAAACACAGAAACTTAGAGATGGAAATAGCAACAGAAACACAGAGAGGTGGCTCTGTTAGGGAGAGAGGTGTGGGGGAGATTAAGAAAACAACAGAGAGAAGAGAGATAGAGACAAAGAGAAAAGAGACACGGAGACAAACAGAGGAGAGAGAGAGAGAGAGAGAGAGAGAGAGAGAGAGAGAGAGAGAGAG
>NW_025389812.1:0-8125 GCF_016433145.1 Gracilinanus agilis | reverse complement strand
GAAGGAAGAAGGAAAGGAAGGAAAGAAGGAAGAAAGAAAGGAAAAGAAAGAAAGAAAGAGAAAGAAGGAAAAAAGAAAGAGAAAGAAAGAATTTCTTTAGATAATCTCTATAAACCAACAAACAAAGCACATTCCCGAATAGGGCACTTACAGCACACACACTTCATTCTCTTTTTGGATACTAGCTCCATGAGGGAGTTTTCTTTGAGTTTCCTCATCTGTAGAATGAGAGGGTTGGATTACTTTAAATTTTCTTCCATCTCTAAATCCATGATCCTGTGATCCCATCAGCCCCTTCTCCTCACCACATCATACACCACATCAACTTCCAGAGCAAGAATAAAAAGGATTTGTATATTTTGAAGCAATTTTCTACTTATCCTTCAAGATGTTTCTCCCCTGACTCAACATACCACCTTGGCCCAGTTTCAAGGTCAAGGAGGAGAGGACTTTCAGGGTAGTTTTTTTTTAATTAAAAAAAAATTATATTCTATTCCTCCCACTGCCCCTACCCACTGAGAAAAAGAAAAGAAAAAGAAAAACCCTCATGACAAATATGCATAGTCAGGCAAATCAGATTTCTTTATTGGCCCAAAATGCATTTCTCTTTCTGAATTTTAAGTTAATCACCTCTTCAACTGGAGATGATAGGTGTGTTTCATCTCTGTTCATTTGGTTTCATGGCTTATCAAAGCCTTAATCAGAATTCTAGTCTTTCAAAGTTGTTTTCTCAACAATGTTGCCATATAAAGTGTTCTCTATTTCAATCTGCATCAGATCATAGAGTTTTCTCTGAAACTATTTTGTCCTTTTTATAGCTCAATAATATTCCTTTACATCCATGTACTATAATTTTTTCAGTCATTCCCCAACTAGATCGTCTCTTAGTTTATAATTTTCGACTACTACAGAAGAGCTGCTATAAGCATTGTGTGTGTGTTTGTATATCAGTCTTTTTCTTTATTTGATCTATTTAGGAATAAAGGCCTAGAACTGATAATATTGGGTCAAAAGGGCATGCACAGTTTAGTAACTTTCTAGGCATAGTTCCAAACTGCTTTGCAGAATGGCTGGACCAGTTCACAGTTCCACCATGTAAAAGTGAAATTTGGGAAATGCCATCTAAAAGTGTATATATTTCTATGGACATGGGAAATGTATCAAAACTACATTTCCCGTGATCCAACATGGTCCAACTGGTTTCTGTTTCCGGGTTTTTGGGCTTGGGGAGGCCTACATCGACGCAGGGAAGAGCTTATAATCTCCTGGGTTAGGAGGGAGGCTCTCTTGGCCAGTAGACTCGAGACAGTAATGGAGGCGGCAGTTTTGAATGCTTACAAGCGCGTGGTCTAATAACTTATCTATCAGCATGGCTTTAATTAAAATACTAATATATATTATTATATCAGCCTTTATCATTTTTAATATTTATAACCAACCATGCATTAGTGCCTGTTTTCCCATAGTCCCTCCAACATTTGTCATTTTCCTTTTCTGTCATCTTTGTCCATCTGATGTCTGTGAAGGGGAACCCCAGAGTTGCTTTAATTTGCATTTCTCTAGTTATTAGTGATTCAGAGCATTTCTTTCCATAAGTTTATCATGGATAACTTGGACGCCATTTCCCCTTTCTCAGCCTTCCAGGTGTTTCCTGTCCTTTTTTCTGCCCAGTTTCTAGACCAGCCTTTCAGTTCTCCCTGTTTCCCACCCACCCACACACACCTCCAGGCTGAACATGGATGGAATTTGGAATCCAAGGGTTTAGATTTCAGTTCTCTGATTTACTGTAAGTCATCAACAAACCTTGATAAAGTTGTCTGATATTTATACCAGGCCCAGTGCTAGATTCTGGCATTCTAGCTTCTTACCACCAGGGTGACTTGGGGACAAGTTCACGCAGGACCCTCAGTTTCCCCATCTACAAAATTGGCAGGGTAGGGGCTGTTGAAATAGTTGTTCTCTAAATTCTCTTCCGTGTCTAATTCCTCTGGTCCCATGGACTCCTGGGCTGAGGAGGGAGAAGTTCACACCGAGGGCATCTCTCAGGTGTCTCTGTCTGTGGGGAGGGTTGGCTCCTCCCTCCTTTCCTTAGCCAAAGCTTTTTGCCACCTTCCATCACGCCCCGGGGCCCTGCTATTTTTAGAGCTTTCTTTTCCCTCCTCCTAGTCCCCATCCCCAACTCCAAACTGGCTGGATGAGGAAATGAGTCACCCCAAGCCCAGACAGGTAATGGCATCAGGGGCCTTAGCACACCCAGGCTCTCTCCATTCCAGCTGCCCCAGGCAACCACTCCTGCCCCACCCCAGTGACTGGGGGAAGAGATGAAAAACAAGCTGCCCTGCACTGGTTGGAGCTGGCTGGCTCTGGTTTGGGAGCTAGCCCTGACAGCTGGCCCCTGTTAGGACTGGGGACCAGGGCTAGAGCTGCTACGCTGAATGCTCTTCCTCTGGTATTTCCCCTGGGCATGCAGTACCAGGGTGGGCTCCATCCTGGCTCTGGATCTCTGTGGGCTGCTTTCTGGATCACCTACCCACTGGGCAACTGCTGGTCCCCGTTTATGGACTAAACCAGACCCTGGGACAATGGATATGAAGCGGTGCCATCTCTGGTTCCAGCTCTTCCCTCGCTTCTCTGGCCTTTTCTTTTTCTAAAGATGAAGAGTGTCCTAAGGGACCATCTTTTGTTTTCCTTTGTATCCTCAGCTCTTAGCTCTAGGTGCCTGGCACCTAGTAGGTGCTGAATAAATGCTAATGGACTGATGGAATGACTCACACATATGCCTAGCCTCAAGGACATCAAAGGATCACAAAGCTGGAAGAGACCTTAGAGAATATTTCCATCCATTGTCTTGTTTTATAGATGAGACAGGAAGTGACTTGACCAAGGTCACACAGCTAATAAATAACAGAATCAGGAGTTGAAATTAGTTCCTTGGACTCCAAATCCATTGTTTTTTCCATTGGGCAACCCAGAGGTCATATGGCTCATCATTTGCCTGAATAGAAATCCCGCTAAAATACCACCACCGAGTAATTATCCAGCTTTTGTTTTGGAGGTCTCCAGGGATGAAGAGTCCACTACCTACCCAGGCAGTGGATTCCACTTTGGTTTCAAACTGCCCCAAGACTTTGGGAGCACCTGGCTTTTTAAAAAATCCCTAACTTTCTGTCTTAATACCATTTCGAAGATAGAAGAGGGGCAAGAGCTAGGCAATTGAGATTTAGTGCTTCCTAGAGTCACACAGCTAGGAAGTGTCTGAGGTCACATTTGAACCCAGGACCTTTCGACTCCAAGCCGCTCTATCCACTGTGCTACCCAGCCGCCCTGACACCTGGCATTTAAAGTGCTTTACAAACATTAAAGTACCCCACAAGAAATATAAGAAGGGCAATTTCAGAAAAACTTAGAAAGACTTATGTGGACTGATGCAAAGTGAAGTGAGCAGAACCTGGCTCTACGCCTGGCTCTTTATTCACTGAGCCACGGAGCTGCCTCCCCCCCATCTTTTCTGGAAGACCACCAGGATGTCACCCTCCTCTCTCAACATGACACCCACAACCGAGCAGGATATTGCAGGTGTGGTCTAAGCAGGGCAGAGAAGGGAGCGCCTCTCTCTCTCTCTCTCTCCTCTCTCTCTGTCTCTCTCTCTCTCTCTCCTCTCTCTCTCTCTCTCTCTGTCTCTCTCTCTCTCTCTCTGTCTCTGTCTCTCTGTCTCTCTCTCTCTCTCTCTCTCTCTCTCTCTCTCTCTCTCTCGCCACCCTCTGCATCCCAGAGATTTCCTCAGCTTTCCAAGCCCACGTGTTGCTCCAACTGCTCCTAACTCAGTGGTACATTACCTGAGCAGAGTGAGGTTGTTAAAATGCTGTTGATCATATTATTAATAAAAATAATATTAATATAGCACTTGAAGGTTTGTAAAGTACTTCACAAGAACCCTGGGAAGAAGGTGCTGTTATTATCCCCATTTTACAGATGAGGAAACCGAAACAAACAGAGAGTAAGGGACTTGCCCAGAGTCCCACAGCTTCGTACCAGGGCTGTAGTGAGGAACAAATGAGGTGATGTTTGTGAAGCGTTTATGTCCCTTTGTTATTTGCCCTTCATTTCTGAACAAGACTAGTGGCATCACAGGGTGACCTTCACTCTCAAGTGAACTGGGTTCAAGGGAGGCAGAGCTGCACCCAGACATCATGGAAGTCCAGTGGCAGGACAGCAGTCGGGACGGCTGGCGATGGCCCAGGATGCACCGCATGGCCCCGGCATCTCCAATGTCTGACTAAGCTCCAGGCACCCCACAGCCCTCGCTTTGTGGCTCGTGGCTCATGGCACAAAGTGTTCTCATCCGCCTGTTCTGCCAGGGGAAGTCTTCACGCGCTTGGTGTAGACGCACCCCCCTAGCTCACCAGCCCGGTTACCCGCAGCCTGGTATACCCTCTCCTCTGAGACAGTTTGACCAGGGGGTGGCCTCAGCTTCTCGGAACCCCAGCTGAGAAGTGGGTGACAGGTAGACGCCGAAGGTGGACGAGCAGACCCTGAAAAGGACTCATTGAGCCCCCACACCGGAGGAGCCAGTCCTCCCTGAACGCCTCCTACTCGCCTGTGTCACATTGCAAGCGATAAATAAGTGTTAGCTGTTATTACATGGGTGCAATGGTCAAAATCTTGGGTCTAGAAGACCCGAGTTCAAATCCGACAGCAGATATCCCAAACACAGGAAGGAGAACTAAGACCTTGTTGCCATCCCCATCTCTGTCTCCCACAGTTGGATAGAGAAGCGACAAAGCACCTCAGGATCTTCTCTCCCTGGGTTCAATGCCCAGGTAGGGGAGATTAGGAAGGAATCGGCTCAGGGTACACAGCCCAAATCCAGTCTGGAGAGAGGGGAATTTCCTGTAACCAGAAGGTTGGCATTGGCTTGGCAGTGGTGGGTAGGGCTCTATCTCTGAATTTAAGGAAGTGCCAATTTCCTTAACTAAACTCTATTGCTCACCATTTTGATATAGCCATGGGTTGCCTGGTCATCCTGAGGTTCCCTGAAGAGCACTGGATTAGGAGTCAAAGGAACTGAGTTCAAATCTCAACTCTGACATTTACTACCTGAGTGATCTTGGACAACCTACTTGGTTTCTCTAGGCCTTAGTCTCGTTTTTTTTTTTTTTTAAATTCTCTTCAAGCTCCTTTTAATGTGTTGTCTTTCCCCATTAGAATGTTGGGACTATCTTTTTTTTGTTGTTTTCTGTTTATGGTTCTATCCCTTTAAACCGTGCCTGATAAATAGATTGCACTTAATAAATATTTCATCTCTTTGTCTAAGACTTGGAAATAAGACCCTGATCATGGGTCCTCAGGTTCGATCAGCATTTATTGGATACCTACTACGTACAAAGCATTGCAGTAGGAATTGTGGGTTCTTAACTTCAAGAAATTCACAAGGTGATGTATAAATTCATATCAAATCCTTAGGCTCACAGTCTTAGAGGCAGAAGGGATTTTATTTATTTAAATTTTTTTTTTTCAGAAGGGATTTTAGAAAGAATCTAGTTTCAAATTCTCACTTAAAGTTAAGGAAAGCGACAGCTAGGAGCACAGTAGAAAGAACACTAGGCCTGGTGTCTGGAGGTCCTGGGTTCAAATTTGACCTCAGATACATCCAAGCTGTGTGGCCCTGGGTAAGTCACTTACCCCAATGGCCTAGCCCTTGCCACTCTTCTGTCTTAGAGTTGTTACTAAGACAAAAGATACAGGCTTTAAAAAAACTGGAGCTTGAAGAGACTGGTTAGGAGGGGACAGCTACCAGATTGTTGTACAAGTTGGAAAGTCCTGAAGGCGAGAGCTGAGCTAGGAGAGAAGTGAGCATGGATGGCCGGGGCGCTTCCAGAGTCCCGTGACAGGAGGGTGAGGACACGGCTGGGGCAGAGGTAGAAAAGGAGTCGTCTCAGCCACATTCTTCTAGTTTTGTTCTCTCTGGAGGTGGGATGCCTTTCTTTGGACTGAGCCCGAGTCATGATTCAGGTATTTCCCTGACTTTACAGATGAAGAAATTGAGGCACATTTTGTAACGTTCTCTCTCTCTCTCTCTCTCTCTCTCTCTCTCTCTCTCTCTCTCGCTTGGTCCTTTCCCATATTCTGTGTTCCCCTCATTTACTTCTACTCTCCCTCTTTATATTGAAGTAATTTACCCATTTTGAATTGATCTTGGTATAGAGTGCGAGGTGTTGATCTAAGCCTAATGACACGGAGACACACAGAAGTAGAATTGATTCACAGCCACGCGGCGAGTAGTCGTCAGTCAGGATTCGGTCCCAGGTTTCCTAGAAGGCATCTCAGAGGTCATCCCATCTGATGTCCTCCTATTATAGCGGAGGACGCTGAGGCCGGGGAACCTGCCACTCGCCCAGGGTTTCTTACGTGGGCGAAGTGTCCAGGTGGACGCTGGAACGTGGTCAGCGCCCTCCCCACTCCTCTGTGTAATCTCTCAGGAAAAGAAGAGCCAGTTAGAGATCAGAAGGGATCAAAGGAGAAGATAAGGCGCGACAGGATACGACAAAGCTGCCTACATAGGCTCCATCATTAACACCTTTGATGATGGTCAGGGTAGCAGTTAGTGTAAGCCCCGGCTAAGCAGCCCAGGGAGCATAGATTTCCTCAATTACAAAATAAAAATAGAACCCTCGCCTTCTGACTTAGAGTCAATACTGGATATTGCTTCCCAGGCAGAAGAGGGGAAAGACTTGGCAGGGGGCTTTAAAGTCACTTACCTACAGTCACACAGCTAGGAAGCATCTGAGAATAGATAAGGAAACTGAGGCAAATGGGGTTAAGGGACTTGCTCAGGGTCACACAGCTGGGAAGTGTCTGAGAACAGATAAAGAAACTGAGGCAAACAGGGGTAAGGGACTTGCTCAGGGTCACATAGTATCTGAGGCCAGATTTGAACTCAGGATGATGACTCTTCCTGCCTCCAGGCCTGGCCCTCTATCATCTAGCTGCATGCTTTTCTCAGTTCTTCAGGATTCTTTGGCCTTCACCATCCTCCACAGAATTCATGGCTTCCTTCACGGCTCCCCCCCGGGCAATGCCTCCTCTTTCCTGAGCCCTTTTCTATCCTACCAGCATCTCTGCAGGGCTGGGCGGTGGGAAGATGCTCCGAGGGGGCTCTGTGCCCCTCACTGCCATGGTGCCCCTCCTGCACCATCCCGGGTGGCGGGGGCTCCCCGAAGGCTCCTCGCCCTCCCTTGAGCAGCCTGACCCCCGCAAGGGTGGTGCTGGGGGAGGGATCCCAGCCGAAGCCGCAGGGCCTCTAACCAAACAGGTATGGGCTGTCCGGGAGAGGAGGGCCAGAGGAGGCTGCTGTCCCCTCCCCGGCCCTCCCCCATCAGGCTGGCCTCTTGGCCGCCTGCCCCTGCCGTGCCACTCCACGCTGACATCATGTGCCGAGGGCTGGGACAGCCAGTCTTCTCGAAAGGAGTCCCGAAAACAACAACAATGTTGCTTTGCTTGTGGCTGGGAACGGTGGCCTCCGCGCGGCCAGCTGGGCCGGCCAGCAGCTCTCCGATACCTCCCGGCTGCTTACACTGGCTCCGGCCACCCGGGAGGGAGACGTCAGATGTGTCAACAGTTCCTAGAATTGTGCAGCAGGCCTGGGAGCTAATAATAAAGGCAGATGTAGGTCAGAGCACGCTCTGCCCCTCTGGGAAAAGCGCTGAGCATCCCAGCTGCCCCACGGCTGACCCCAGGCCGAGGTGACGTCCCTAGATCCTGGTCACCCCAAAGGAGGATGGGCACGGGGGCGTGAAAGAGCCAGGCCTCCAGGCCTCCCAGTGTCTCTCCTCTTTCTAATCCATCCTCCACCAGCGCGCCAAATGGAGACTCCTAAAGCATTGCTGCTCCAGGCCAGGGGGTCCCTGCGAGGAGATGTGGGGACCCGGAGCCCAGGGTCTGTCCATCAGTAAACCAGCCAATAAATGAAGCCCCTGCTGGCTCCTGGGCTCTGGAAGGGCTTTAGGGGTTCTCAAACCTGAGCCCCTTCACTGGACAGATGGGGAATCCGAGGAGCCCTGAATTTGTCAGGCCCCCTGGGGGGGGGTCACAGGCTTGGGGTCAGCCCAGACACCCAAACTGGGAC
>NW_025389811.1:0-6489 GCF_016433145.1 Gracilinanus agilis | reverse complement strand
CAGTCCCTTATTCTTGATTTGTTACTTATTGTCACGTGTGGGTAACTCGTCTCCCCTCCCCACTAAGGGAGGTGGGAGTGACATCATTAGCATGCCTGGGTTGAGTAGATTTTTGACTATTAATGGGATCTGGCTAATTCTATTTACACAATCCCCCCTGATGATCATTGGGTGCCTAGTCACCCCAAGTGATCATGTTACACAACCATCTTCTACCACAAAGGTCCTTCTAACTACAATAGTTAGAGATAAGAGGGAAATGGAAAAGAGAGAAAGCAAAACCAATGTTTTGCTAAGCGCGTTGACAAGAAACCAATTGGGGGCAGTCCCCAATCGGCACATCATGTACAATTAAAGTAGCTGTTCAAAACCCATCAGTCCATTCATTAGTACCCAAAGTTCGTTCTGGATCACTTGATGCAACAAACCCCATCAGTTCAATCAATTGCAACCCAAAGTTCATTCTGGATCTCTTGATTAAATGTAGGTTCTTCAGGTATCTCTCTGCAAACAGTTCATTCTCTGGATTAAGGAATCAGCAAGTTTCTTTCCCTGAGAATTTTCTAAAACAAAACCAAAAATTAAATCTTGGATATAATAAAAATACAATCCCCCCTGATGTGGGTATTTAGAAAGAAATACCCAGATCAGCTCAATATATACAGTTGAGTCATGGGGTTGTATGAGTAAATTCAAAAGAAAAAAAGAAAGAAAAAAAATATAAAAATCAAATAGAAGAAAATTGAAGCTTTTGAAAAAAAACATTAAAATCAAAATCAAATATCAAAAGTTATGTACATAAAAAATTTTTGAAGAAAACAAAATAAAATTATAACAGGCCCTTGTATTAGGGTCTAATCAATTATAATTTCCATCCTACTAGTCTGTAGGCTACAATGCAGTAATACTGCACTTACCCATTTGCAGCTAAGACTACAGGAAGTTGCCATTCTATAAGAGAGAAAAAAGGACCAGATTTAAATGCAAGGGAAGCGTCTGTCATTCCCTTTACTCTCAGGAGTATATGGGTGAGCCAAATAATAGCCAACCTGCGGTACCTGACTGGCAGTGTAGTTCGGAGAGTCCTACGTCTTAACATATGTTAAGCGTCGCAGCTTCGATTCTTACACTGAGTTCAAGTCCTCAGTGTTGGCGTGGGAGTACCTCAATCCCACCTGTATATGTATGATCTCTTTAACCTCGTGCTCCTTGGCACTGTGCAGATGTTCTCAGAAATCCCATTGGATTTGTCGGTCGGTCTTCATGACCTTGTGCTTTCCTTAGCACCATTAATGGCTCATGTGTTCCCTTCTCCTGGAATTAGACAGAAGCATTAATCACAGTCCCATAACATTTAACAATGTATGGCAAGTTCTTGGAGTCTACACCTTGTGAGTAAGCAGTAATATTACAGCAATTATATATATATATATATTAAAATTATAGCATTGCAAAAAAAAATAAATAATGAAAAAAATTAAGTGATTATATGTACTCAAGTACAAGAAATGAGAAAAAAAAACAAAAAAAATATCAATTATTCTATTAAAAGATATTAGGAAATCAATAAGAAATTAGAATAAAATCAGGGAAAGAATCAAGACAAACCAATGATTCCAAATTAACATCCATGAGTCCATGAACTGTTATCTCCAATGCAGGTAACAGGAAACAGTCAATCAGGTTCAATAGAAGATGCCCTCTTTACATGTGAGCAATGAATCCAAGAGTCCTTTTCTCCGATCTTTATAGCTGTTGGGGTGGTTATTAAAATTTCAAACGGGCCATCCCACGAAGGCTGGGTTGCCCCAGTGCGCTGGAAGTTCTTTATATACACTTTGTCTCCTGGATTCAGGTCGTGAAGTGAAAAGTCTATTGGTCCTGCTTGTACTGCAGTTCCAGATTCATGGAGTTCACGTAGTCTGTGTTGCAATTCCTGTATATAGGAAGCAATAGAAGTATCTCCTCCTAATAGTGATGTATACGCAGGAGAAAAAGGTTTAGCATGTATAGGAGGATGTCCAAAAAGCATCTCATATGGTGAGACGTGTAGATCTCCCCTAGGTCTGCTTCTAAGATAAAATAGAGCTAGAGGGAGAATTTCAGGCCATTTTAGATGTGTCTCAGTACATAATTTGCCAATCATGGTTTTAAGTTCTCTGTTCATCCGTTCAACTTGGCCTGAGCTCTGGGGGTGATATGGTACATGGAATTTTGGAGTTATCCCCAGGCATGAATATATTTCAGATAAAACTGAATCAGTAAAGTGACTCCCTCTGTCCGAGTCAATACGTGCAGGCAGACCAAAACGAGGAATGATTTCTTTTAAAAGCACCTTGGCAACAAAGGCTGACGTGGCTCGGGCAGTAGGAAATGCTTCTGGCCACCTGGTCAGTTGATCCACTATGACCAGACAGAATTTATATTGTCCAGCCTTTGGCTTTGTTATGAAATCAATTTGTAGGTGCTCAAAAGGTGTGTAAGCCAATGGACACCCACCAAAAGCCTTGCCACGAAAAGCGTGTTGGTTATATGCTTGGCAAGTAGGGCAAGCTGCACACACTTTAGAGGCTATAGTGGTTATGCCAGGAGCTATCCATACTCTCTTAACAGAGTCCACGATGCCCTGGGTACCAAAATGACCATTTTTATGAATAGATTGGCAAATTTGGCGATAAAAGTGTCTAGGGAGCAAGGGTTTTCCTTCAGAGGACACCCATACTCCATTTATCTGTTTGGCTTTAAATTTTTGCTTCCATTTTGTTACTTCCTTCTCATCATAGGAAAGTGATAAATTTAAGTCATCAGTGGTTGTTAATGTTATAATTAATTCAGGCCCTTCTATTGCTGCTAGCTTTGCAGCAATATCTGCCCGATTATTTCCCTTAGAGACAGGGTCAGTGCCACCTGTATGAGCAGAGCAGTGAACTACAGCTAGGGCTTTAGGTAGCTGGAGAGCAGAAAGAACTTCATTAATAATTTTTGCATTAGCTATAGATTTTCCAGCTGAGGTTAAAAATCCTCTCTGGAGCCATAACATACCCACTGCATGACATATTCCAAATGCATATCGAGAATCCGTATAAATTGTAGCCTTTTTATCTTTGGCAATTATACATGCATGTTTTAGAGCTATGAGTTCTGCGGCTTGAGCACTTAGATTTGAGGGCAGTGAAGCTGACCATACAGTGTTAAATTCTGTAACTACAGCAGCTCCAGTGTAGCGAATGCCATCTCTCATAAATGAAGAGCCATCAGTAAATAAAACTAGATCAGGATTCTCTAAAGGAGTGTCCAGGAGATCGTCTCGAGGCTTTTCAGCCATGGACACTAGTGTTTCACAATTATGTAAAGGTTCTTCTGAAACTGGTAAATCTGGAAGCAAGGTGGCTGGGTTAAGGGTTGTACAACGTTTTAAAGTAATATTTTCATTATTTAGCAAGGTTATTTCATACCTTGTAATTCTCTGATCAGAAAATGCCTGTGTTCTATGTCTTAGCAGTAATGCTTCCACTTCATGTGGGCACATAATTGTTAATGGGCATCCCAATACTAGATCAACAGTTTTTGTCACTAACAGAGCTGTGGCAGTTACACCTCTAAGGCATGGTGGTGCACCTGCAGCTATAGGGTCTAGCTGAGCTGAATAATAAGCAATTGGACGCTGGTATGGTCCCAAAGTTTGGGTTAAAACACCTGAAGCTACTCCTCTACGCTCATGTACATATAAAGTAAATGGTTTGTTATAATCTGGTATGCCTAGAGCAGGAGCAGACAGAATAGCTTGTTTTAAATTCGATAGAGCTAACTTGTGTTCTGGCTCTAATTTAAGTGGTTCAGGGACTGAATCTTTTGTTAATGCTATAAGGGGTTTAGTAATTTCCCCATAGCAAGGGATCCATTGTCTGCAGAAACCTGTTGCTCCTAGGATTGCTCTTAAGTGTTTTTTAGTGGTAGGATTGCTCAATTTTTGAATATTTTCAATGCGCTTAGGGGATATATGTCGTGCACCAGCTGTCAAGATGAACCCCAAATATTCCACTCTGGGGAGACACCACTGCACTTTTTCTTTTGCTATTTTATGTCCTCTTTTATGTAACTCTAAAAGAAGATGTTTACTATCTTCCTGGCATGTTTCAGCATCAGGTGAAGCCAGGAGCAAGTCATCTACATATTTAATCAATTTACTATTTTTAAATATTATATTTTCTGTATCTTGGCTCAAAATCTGTGCAAAAATACACGGGCTCTCACAGAATCCTTGGGGAAGACGCCCCCAGGACCACTGAGAATTATTCCAGGTAAAAGCAAATATATGTCTGGAATTCTCATGAATGGGAATTGAGAAAAAGGCTGAGCACAGGTCCACGACCGTAAAGTAAGTGGCTGTGCTGGGAATAGAAGAAATAATTGTGTTTGGGTTTGAAACCACTTGGTGTCTCTTTATAACATGATTGTTTATAGCCCTTAGATCCTGAACAAATCTATATTGGGGTTTTCCATCTGGGCCTAATTTCGGCTTTTTGACAGGTAAAATAGGTGCATTATATTCTGACTTGCACGGGATTATTATTCCTTGCTCAATTAGTGAATTTATCACTGGGGTAATTCCCTCGATGGCTTCTTTTGATTAAGGGTACTGAGGAATGGAGGGAGCTGGTCCTCCTTTTGTTCTAATCTGAACAGGTACAGCTGATTTTAGTAGGCCTACATCAGTAGAAGATGTAGCCCATAGAGACTCTGGGATATCATCTGGGATTTTAAAAATGGGAGGCTCTTTTACTTCCTGCTCTTCTGAAAGAAGTACAGGGAGTAGGTTTAAAGAGTCCTCTGGCAATTCCAGTGACATAGAACCATCTGGATTACAAATTATTGTGGCTTTAAGTTTACGTAATAGATCCCTTCCCAGTAAATTTGTGGGGGATCCAGGCATTAAAAGAAAGGAGTGTTCTATTGATAAAGGTCCAAGGCTTACCATACGAGGAGAAAGTTCTGGGACCTTTTGAGATGTCCCTGATACCCCTACTACGTTTAGAGAGCCAATAGAATTACAGTTTACATCTGGTTTGCTCACCAGTACTGATCTTGAAGCCCCAGTATCTAATAAACAATCATAACATGAATTACCCACTTTTAGGGTTACATAAGGTTCCTTTCTATTTGGGGGGGAGTGTATAGGGATAATAGGCATTAGAACATCATGGTCGGGAAAGGCAAAGGTTTCCCTTTCTGATACCAAAGCCGTTCCTCCCCCCACGCACCTTCATAAAGATGCTTGGGCTCCATGGGCACCCCCCTGAGGGGCATTAGCACCTTGATTAGTTCGGGGCCGAGCTCCACTTGAGATATACTGTTGTGGGGTCACTTGGTATGAGCTATCATCATCCCGAGGTTTATATTTAGTATTCCTATCATGCCTAAAATTATTCCTGGAATTATCATCATTATTATTGCTATTCCTGTTTCCGTTGTTATTCCTATAGTTATCTGTTTGCTGGGTATTATTTCTGAAAAACTTAAAGAAATTCCTACAAGTCATCATTGTATGGCCCTTTTTTGCACAAAAGGAACAGTTAGCATGCTGAGTATTAGATTCTTGGAGAGGGGCTATAATCTCCCCTTTATTTTTTTGGTTTGCTTTTAGCATTTTGATTTCTGCTTTTAAAGTATCTATCGAGTCAGTATCATCCTCCTGTTCTCCTTCTTGGCTTCTAAAAACATAAGATGCTGTCTTCCTTAATTCTTCAAGGCTCATTTTATCCCAACTTGGGCAATTAGTCTTAAAATAGTCTTTGACTACTTTGCAGGAATTTTCTACAAATTGTCTACGTACATGTTTTAATTCCCGTTCTACGGTTAAGTCAAGGTCCATATATATCCTTGCAACCTCAATCAGTCTGTCCATAAAATGGGACGGAGTTTCATCGGCCCGCTGTTTAGTTCTTTCGAATTTGTCCCACATGTATCCTGTGTCAGCACAAGCTTTTACAGCTGTTAATAATGCTTGCCTGCCATCATATAATTTTTTAATATCTGCTTGAGAGTTGTAATTCCATTTTGGATTTTTATGGGGCCAGTTAGGTGTGTCTTTACTCTTATTACGATTGGCCCGATTAATGATCCTCTCTTTCTCACCATGTGTCAGAAGTGCTCCTAAAACATTTTCAACGTCCTGCCAAGTAGGGTCATAAGTATCAAATATATTTTCTAATGTTTTTAAAACTAAAAATGGTTCTTTTTCAAAACTAGGCGTATTCTTTTTAAATCCAGCTAAATCATCAGGACTGAAGGGAGTAGAGTGTTTTACAGATACCAGGTCTCCTTCAGTATTAAAAGTAGGTACTTCTCGTAAAGGAAATAGTGTTGTGCTATCTTGAATGGCAGGAATTGTAGGTCCAGCAGCAATAGCAGTAGCCCTGATTGTCTGTAGGAGGGGCTGAGGGGTGGGTTGGACAGGTTGAGGAGGCGGGAGCAGGATGGGCTGGGGAT
>NW_025389810.1:0-4728 GCF_016433145.1 Gracilinanus agilis | reverse complement strand
CCCTCCCTCTCCTTTCTATTTTTACCCATCTCTCTTTCTGTCTTTTTCATTTTCTCTCTCTCTTGAAAATAATCTAAATAATAATTTAGAACTGGAAAGAACACAATGAAAATGGCTAATCAAGAATTGAAATCCAAGGGCAGGAGGAAGGTAGTAAGAGAGAACCTGGTTGTTTTTAATGAATGGTCACTATGCCCAGAACAACTACATCCTAGAATACCTCCCTCCTCTCAACATGTACTTTTTGATCTGAAGACACTGGCTTCCTTGCTGATTCTTGAAGATGTTCCATTTTTTTACTCCCCGCCTTTTATGCTCTCTCCTCATTCTACCTCTTAGCTTCTCTAGCTTCCTTTGAGGCTTGGCTAAAATCCCACCTCCTACAGGAAGCCTCTCTTAATCTTTTTGAATTTTAGCACCTTCTCTCTGTTTTTATATCTAATTTAGGCTATATGTATTTTCTTGATGTGTGGTTATTTCCTTCATTAATCTGTAAAGTCCTTGTGAGCAAGGCCTGTCTTTTGCTTTCCTTTGCATTCCTAGGATTTACCATAATGCTTGAGACTCTGTAAGTGTTTAACAAATATTATCGATTATTTGTTGATATTTACTGATTATGTTGATTGTTACTAGAAGAACTTATAGTTGTGATTAATGAACCATTGTTAGTAGACTTTGAAAGACTATGAAGCAATAATTAAGAGAGGCCAGGATTAGAAAGGCAAATAATATCCTAGATTAAAGAGAGAGAGAGAGAGAGAGACAGACAGACAGACAGACAGACAGACTGGTGTTGCAAATGATGGACTAATGGGTCTGACTTAAATTGCTGGCAAAATTCAGGGATGAAACATTAAAGAGATAGTGAATGTCTAGAAAATGAAACAGTGATGACAAAGAGTTAGCATAGCTTTATTGAGAATAGGGAAGACCAGATTGACTTTATTTCTCTTTTCAACAGTTAACTAAGACACTTCCTAGCTGTGTGACCCTGGACAAGTCACTTAACCACCATTGCCTAGCCCTTATCATTCTTTTGCCTTGGAACCAATACACAGTTTTGATTCTAAGACAGAAGGTAAGAGTTTAAAAAACAAACAAACAAACAAACCAGTTAACTAGATTGGTAGATTAGGGCAAAAGCTATAGGTGAACTTTTCCTAGGCTTCAGGAACACATTTGTCAAATTCTGTTATGTTTTTGTGAACAAGATGGGGAGATATGGGCTAGATAATAGAACAAGGTAGATTTAGAACTGGATGAAAGGCAAGATCCAAATGATTTGGTGCCAATTTGGAAGGAAGTCTCCCATGGGGTACTCTAGGGATTTATGTGATTTAACATTTTTATAAAAGATTTTGATCAAGGCATGAATAGCTTGCCTTTCCTATTTGCAGGGGTGGGAGAGAATAAGTATTTATATAGCACCTACCATGTGCCAGGCACTGTGCTAAGTGCTTTACAAATGATTTCATCTTCAACCTTGAGAAATTGGTATTGTTATTTTCTCCCATTTTAAATCTAAAGAAATGAGGCAGACAGAAATGAAGTGAGTGACCTGTCCTTCAGAGCCACATGTCTGTAAGACATATAAATGTTTGTGACCAGATTTGAACATGGTCTTTCTCACTCCAGGCCCAGTGCTCTATCCACCATCCATTTTTGCCTATTATGGGTGATAATGGTTAGGAAGACTAATTAACACTTTGGCTGATAGCACAGACATCCAAAGAGATCTTGACAGGCTAACATGTTGAGCTGAGCTTAGTGTAATGAAATTTAATTGGTATAAAACCAAAGTCTTACACTTGAGTTCAAGCTTTATGAGCTGTAAAGCCCTATACAAGAGGAGGATCTTATTATTATTACTCATAGCAATTCTTGTACTTGGCTTCTTGGTAATTGCTGGGATATATCATGCTCTGATGCTAACCTCCAGCTACTCTTGCCATAGGAGAGAGGGTTGAGCTCTGTCACTCAGGACGAGGCATGTGACGTTTGACTGTTCCAGACATAGCAACGTCACTTAAATCCAAGTAAAATGTTCCATCCTTTAGGGAGAATGTAAGCTCCCCGAAGGGCTTCTTCTTCACTTTTCTCTCTGGATCCTTAAGGCCTGGCACCTGGGGCTTGATAAATGTTTTTTGAATGGAATTCTCCAAACTTTCATGAAAGGCATTATTTTAAAAGTAACTTGTCTCCTTTGACTTGGAACCAGGAGATATTCTCCTTTGATGCTTACTAGCTAAGTGAATTTAGACATTTAGCCTCAGTTTTATGATTTGTCAAATTGGCATAATATCTGTTGTACCTACCTACTTTACTAAGTTGTTAAGATTAAATGAAACAATCTTTGAAAGTGCTTAGAAAACCTTTAAGCATCATGGGTATATTAGCTATCATTCTTAAGTAATTTTATGTGATACTGTCCAAAACAATTGAGAACAATTCAGTGTGACAATATCTGGATACCATGGAAATAGTCAGTTATGGTTTTTATTTTCATGTTATTGTTGTCCATTTGGGTCTGTCTCTTCCTGATTACATTTGGGGTTTTCTTGGCAAGGATAATGGAATGGTTTGCCATTTCCTTATCCAGCTCATTTGACAGAGGAGGAAACTGAGGCAAACAGGGTAAAGTGACTTGCCCAGGGTCACACAGCTAGTAAGTGCCTGAGGCTGGATTTGAACTTGGGAAGAAGATATATCTTCCTGACTTTAGGCTCTGCACTTTGTCCTCTATAACACCTAGTTGCCTTTATGTCTTTATAGTGATCAGTAAATCTACCCTGTAAAGTACATAGTTAACTCTTTGAATTGGCCATTAGAACCCCTGATCTAGCGTGGAAAGGGACCTCAGAGGTCATCTAGTCAAATTATTTCATTTTACAAGAAGAGAAAATTGAGCTCTGGAAAGGTGATCTGACTTTCTCCAGGTCATGTCCATAGGAAGCAGCAGAACCAAATTCAAGGCTCTTTTTCTGATACTATTCTCTTATTAGCAATTCATGGACTTAAGAGAGTTTGTTCTGAGGAGACTTTTTAGTGGTTTGGAAAGGGTTTTCATTTGACATGTCTCCTTTTAATCCCCTTTCTCAAAATTTCAAACTTCCCAGGAGATTATAGGAAGGAAGTCCATTAGTTTCCTGATGCAAAAAAATGCTGCTTCATTCCCTGGTATCCCATTTTTCATGGCAGCCACAGATGAAAAATTTTTTCTTCTTTGTTAAGCTTGATTGCGCCCACCACACACATTACTTTATGTAGCAATGAGATCGATGGGACTAGTTTGTATTCACCTAACCAGACCCACAGCCCTCCCTGGTGCTTTTTCCTTTGCCTTTTTTTCCTCTTGGTGAGAATCAAGTGAAGGAAAGCAACTAAACTGACATGATTCCATTTTGAAAATAACTTGGTTATTCCCAGTTTGATGGATGGTCACCAAATGACAGGAGGCAGCTGGATAAGTTCCAGTGGGTGCTTGGAAGCCGTGGGTTGTCTAGTTTGTGTAGGGGTCTTCTGATGCTATTCCTTGAATATTTATTTGGAAACAGCTAACTCTGAGAAACAGTTTGCCAATGGCCTTTCTTTCCTTTTTTAAAACAGGGACATTGTTAGTGCAAAATGAACTTGCGATTCAGTCTATTAACCTCTCTTTTGGAGACTAAGAAAATACCCCTGCACAACTGGCAATGTCTCGTTTCTTAGAATTCTATTAAAATACATAGGCTGCTTTTTGAATATTTCCCGAGTTCTGTATAAACATATGGCATGCTCCCAGTCCTCTAAAAGCCTACAACTCAGTTATTTGTCTTGTCTAGAGAAATAGAGCCTCTTGAGATCAGCAACTACAGCCTTCACACACTCTGCACTGTTCCTTGTACTCTGTGGATTCTTAATAAATATTAGATGATAAGAATAAAAGATGAAGAACCTGGTCCATAGAAATGATATACACGGAGTATCTACTTCTCTGGGTCTTCACACTTTGCATGCCCGCTATGCTGGGCAGAAGCACAAGGATGTGATTTCAGGGCACTGCTCATTTAGAGACAATTGACAGAGATGCAAAGGCAATTAGGAGCTTTAGTGGATAGAGCACAAGGTTCAGAGTCAGGAAGACCTGAGTTTAAGTCCAGTCTCAGACACTAGCTATATGATCCTGGACAAGTCACTTAACCCTGTTTGCTTCTGTTTTCTTATCTGTAAAATGAGCTAGAGAAGGAAATGGCAAGCCACTCCAGTATCTCTGCCAAGTAAACCAAAAATGGGGTCATGAAGAGTCAGACATGACTGAACACTGAACCGGCGGAGATGGAAAAAGGGTATGGCCACAGTGATCTCACATCAGGATGTCAAACTGAGAAGGCACCAGCAGTACTTGTGAATCTTCAGCAGGTTAGCAGTAGCAGAGCTTAGCACCTAGTTACTAACAATAACTATATAAAAAAGGAAGATGCACAAAAGCATTGCAGAGAGAAGTCTTCTCTGCTGCCCAACCTATTCCACCAGTCTCTTCTCTGAGAATGTCATATTCCTTAACAACTTTATATGAGTGCCCCAGAGTTTCTGTCTTATTGCTGTGGGGAGGTGTCCTATCTCTCTCCACCCTTTTTATGAAGGTACATTTTCTTCTACTTGTACTAGATGTAGTTTATGGTTTTGCCAAGGGTTCAAAAATCCTTAGGCATGGCCTCTGATATTTGGGTCACAGCTGAAATTTCTTAC